>NW_007246654.1:116270-135465 GCF_000164805.1 Carlito syrichta | reverse complement strand
CCCAGCCCCTCCAGCTTGCCTTGACTGCCCCCACCCCGTACTCCTGCAGCTCAGTGAATCTGAAACACACAATTTAGCACTTAATTATACACTCTGCTCGCTAATTATTTTGTGCCTTATCTCCTTAGCTCGCACGAGCTCCTCCAGGCAGAGCCGGCTCTCGTGCGCCTGGCTTCAGCATGGTCCTCTTCACAGGGCTGTCACGGCAGGAGTCGCCATGTTCCCGGCCTCTCCGAGGTGTCAGCGCCTGGCGGCCACAGGCCCAGAGCCAGGCGGTTCTTCCATCCATTTTACAAGTATGTGTCCCGTTTTCCAGGCACCGGGATAAGCAGGGTTCAGAAACACCCCATTCCCCACTCTCCTGGGACCCATGAGCCCCTTCAGGGCTAGCTCAAACAAAGGAGTTTGCCTGGCCGTGTGGAATAGAGACACCTGGCACCTGGGGCAGGTGCCTGCCCACATCCTGCTCCCACCTTGACTCCTCTCCTGCCCTGGCCCACAGCCAAGCCGGCGGTCGGGCCTTCAGACACACCTGGCTCGAAGAGTGCATGCCTCTGGCTCCCCCAACATCGTCTCAGCCCCAGTGGCATCACCTCTCACCTGTACGGCAGCAACAGCCTCCTCATGGCCTCCCTGCTTTCCCTGGGCCTCTAACCTTCGAGCCCTACCCGGGAGGCCAGAGGAAGGATCACCTCCTTCCCAGACTCTGTCCACGCAGAACAAGCACGGGTCTGCTCCACCCTCACTGGACCCGCACAGCCGGGCCCTGCTGAGCTCTCTGACTTCCCTGCCACTCTGCCCCTCACCCTGCCCAGCCACTCTGGCCTCCCTCCCGGGAACATAGCAAGCTCCCAGCAACCCTGGTTTCTTGCCTAGGCCCTGGCCCTGGGTACCTGCGTGCCATCCTCTTTCCCATCATTCAGGTCTTGGTGCAGATGGCACCTCCTCAGAGAGGCTGTATCTATTGGGATTCTCCAGAGAAGCAGAATCAATGGTGTGTGGGTGTGTGTGTGTACGAGAGAGGGAGAGATTTATTTTAAAGAACTGGCTCACACGGCTGTGAGACTGGTGAGACCCAAATCTGTGGAGCAGGCCAGCAGGCAGGAGACCCAGAGAGGAGTTGACACTCAACTCCGGTCCGAGGGCCGACTGCAGGAAGAATCCCCTCTTCTGTGGGCGACGCCAGTCTTTGCTGTGTCAAGGCCTTTGACAGATTGGATGAGGCCACCCATTTGATGAAGGGTAATCTGCATTATTCAGGGTCCATTAATTTAAATATGATTCCCATTTTAAAAACGCCTTCAAAGGAACGTCTAGACAGTGTTTGACCAGAAACTGGGCAGCATGGCCTAGCCAGGTTGACATGTGACACGAACCATTCCAGAGGCCTTCCTAATCAGGCCAGCACCTGAGGGGTTGCTCAGATCCCCTTTGGGAAGAGGGAGCCAGCATGCCCCGCTGCAGAGAGCCTGTGAGTGGCTGACAAGAGACCTCTTTCCAACTGGGGACAGCTCTGCAGGGCCGTCCAGCCTCAGAGTTTCTGGCAGGCCCCACTGGTACGCTGCTCCTGCCAGGCCCGTCTCCTCTCCTTTCTGTCCACAATGTCAACCCAAGACCCTCCCTAACGAGTTCCCTGCACATTTGCCTCTGTCTCAGAGCTTCTTCCCAGCCCCCGCCGGTATGTGTCCTCTTCACAGCCTCTCTTCCCTGTCACTGTGCTTTTCTGTACCTGACATTTATCTGCTGATTTGATTGCTGGTGCATCCTGAGTGTCCTGCCCTGGGCTGTGGGCTCCACAGGGCGGTGCTGTGTCAGGGTGTCCCTCTGTACCCTCGGTACCTCTGACACCAGCTACAAGGGACAGATGAGCAGCCAGAGGCTCTCCACTCCCAGGCTCTGGGTAAGTGGAGGCTCCGCCTCTGGGAAGCCTGGGGAGGCTAGACCCCCAGGCAAGTCATCAATGTAGGACATGGATCACAGGATGGGGGCCTGCAGCAGAATTGGCTTCAGGACCCAGGCCAAGTTGAGCCCAGTGAGGTGTCAGAATGCAGTATGAGCCCCAGGTGGGCTGAGGCCTGCAGGGCAGCCTCCTGGTTCCAACCAAGGGAGGCATGAGGACAGCAGTGCAAGGCCAGCTAGGTAAGGCAAGACGGGCATCCAGGGGAAAGACGCAGGCAGGCAGGCATTCACGGCCAGTCTAAGCAAGGCTGCTGAGAGCCCGAGCCTCATGGAAGGCAGATGGCTGGCTCTGCAAGTGTGGCAGGGCTGACAGGAGCCTGGGGGGAGGAGTTTGCGTGGCCCTCATGAATGTAGAGATGGAGCCAGGGGCAGGGTCTGGACTTCAGGTTGCTGTGGAGAATGGGGAAACCGAGGCTGAAACACAAAGTTAAGGGTTGGGCCAACACTGTGCAGTGGTGGCTGGTGTAGGAGAGATGCAGTGGCTTTGTGGCCCTGGGAGCAGGGGCCTCCAGGGTCACACTCGACACAGGACTGAAGGACCATGGGGCAGGTGGACTTTCAAAGGTAGCCACGGCATCTCCTATCCCACGGGCTGTTTTGCAAAGTGACTGGCTAGTCCGTTCTGTGTTGCTGTGACAGAATACCTGGGACTGGGTAATTTATAAAGAGAAGAGGCTGATTTAGCTCATGGTTCTTCAGACTGGGAAGTTCAAGGGCATAGCCCTGGCTCCTGTCAAGGACTTTCATGCTGCCTCATAACATGGCAGAGAAGGTCAGGGGGAAGCAGACAAGTGTGAAGACAAGTGTGAAAAGAGAAAACTCGAGGGCATGTGGCTTTATGACAATCCACTTCTGAGGGAACAAATTCATTCCTGTGAGAACTAAGCTGGTCTCACCAGAGCAAGAACTCACAGCCGCTGGGTTAACACCGAACCCTTCATGAAGATTCTGCCCCCAGGACACACACATTCCACTGGACCCCACCTCTGGGCGATGCCCCACTGGGGATCAGATTCAACATGAGTTTGGGTGGGGACAAACTCAGACTGGAGCGTTGGCCTTGTCCTGTCTCTGCCAGTGGCGGCATCTAATGTCCTCTTTCTCCACACCCTGGCCTTAGTGACTTCCTTGTCACTGACAGAATGTTGCAGAAATGAAGGTCAGAGGATTCTCCCTTGTCCCTTGGAACACCCATGCTCAGGACCCGGCCACCATGCTGTGAGGAGGCCCAAGTCACACGGGGAGGCCATGTCAATAAACCAGCCTTCACGTTGTCCCAGCCCAGGTGCCAGGTTTGTGCATGAAGAAGCCTCCAGACCCCGGACTCTGTGTCACCAGCATCACCCCCCCCCCCAGTCTTATCTTCCCAGCTGAGGCCTCATGTGGAGCTGAGATAAACCACTGCACTGTGCTCTGACTGAACTCAGACCCGCAGGTTCTGAGAGCAGAACGAAATGGTTGCTTTTTTTATGTCTCTCAGTTTGGAGTGGTTTTTCACACAGTGCTGGGCACCTGGCACAGTGTTCCCCTCATGCTGCCCCACCCCCAGCCAGCAGACATCCTCTGCTTCCCAGTAGAAAGGGCAGGGGCTGCAGGGGCTGGCGGTCAGGATGGGGGCCGAGCAGCTCATCTGCTGTGGCACAGCACTGGCTGGCAGAGGCCTTTGGACTCCACCCTCTGGCTGTGCCACATGGGCCTGTGACCCCTGAGCCCGAGTGCTTTCTTTTGTCCATCGCACGGGGAGGGTGTGACGGTGAGGCTTGAAACACACGCAGTGCACACTCAAGGCCTGCACGTGCTGGCTGTCTGCTCTATCCGGTGCCATCAACTGGCAGGTGCTACCCTGTCTGTATGCAGTTCTTAGGATGAGTCTTCGTTTTCAATGAGGGGGTACTGCGCTGGGAGGGCTGGTGGTCGCCCTGGAGAGCATCCTCCAAGGTTCAACTCTCTGCTCCTCTAGGTGAGAGAAGCACCGCCAGGTGCCTCGAAGTGAGCTCTCTGCCTCCCCTCCTCCCTTGCTCCCTCGCTTTTCCTTCTCTCCTGCTTCTTCCCATCACCTGGACATCATTGATCTGGCCTAGTTGGCACCGGCTTCCTCTCTCGCCCCCTCATCCTCTCTCCCTATAGAGGCCATTGAGACTTCCAAACCTCACAGCCAGCCTCACCACATCACAGCCCAGAGCTCTTCACACTCCACGGTCAAGGTTGTCCACGACCGGCCTGGTCTGCCCCTCTACCGGTCTCCTGATCCCCAGCCCCGTGTAGCCTTACGCAGCCTGAAAACCAGGTAAAAGAATCCTGGCAGGTATCCCTCCCTCAACGATCAGGGTCAGTGTCACCAGTGAGCAGTGCCACAGGTGATCCTCATGAGGCATGATGAGGGGGCACTTCCCCTGTGTGGTCTTCTCCCTCAGAACACTGGTGTGACCAGAAGAAAGCTTCAGACAAACCCAGATGGAGTGACATCCTGTGGGAGAAGTGATCGGTGCCCTTTTAGAGTCACCAGGTCGTGACAGACAAGGAAAGGCTGGAGAGCAGCTCAGGTTGAGGGGACCAAGAAGACCTGACGGCCACACAAGACGCAGGATCCTAGATTACTTCCTGGAACAGAAAAAGGACATCGGTGGAAAAACTGGGGCCATCTGAGCCTTGGTTCCTAGTGGCATAGCAACATCCACTCCTTGGTTCTGACGGTTGTACCCTGGTCACGTGACGCTAACATTAGGGGCTACCGGGTGGCAGCTCTTCAGGAATTCTCTACACCATCTTCATAACACTTCAGTACATCTAAAATTACTTCCAAATGAAAGGTTCAAAACCCCCAAGTGCTTACCATTTTTTATGGTGTTTCTCATTGTAACTGTAATCCTTGCTCATTGTGATTATTCAAATTGGCAGAGACACACATGCTGACAGTGATGACCCTCCCTTCAAAGAGGGGCCCGGCGTGGCGTGTGTCCCTCCAGATTTTATGCATATGTTAACACACGTAACTCCTATGATTTTGTTTTGTCACAAATGGAATATAAAGCACACTCTGTTCTGCCACTTGCTTTTTCTCCTGTTATCCCCCGGGACATCTCCTGGGCCAGGGCAGTGTTCACGGCCGCGGATGTAAAGCACATTTCAAGCAGGCGCCTCGATGCGTTTGTAATTTCCATGTCCGACTTCTCGTCAGCGCCGATTCAACAGCCGCTGTATTTACCTAGCAATGCGCACATGAGCAGCTCCTTCCCGGAGTGAAGAGAAGTGCCGCGTTGCCATTTCTTATCCTAAGCTCTTGCTTCCATTATCTTCAAAACACATTGCCTTTGCAGGGAACTTCTTAAGCCACTTCCTCATTTTGTTAGGGTTAGTTTAATTAAAACCAGAGACTATAATCCACAAATCCACTCACTCAGGCAGTGTGCTGAAAGGAAATGAACCTGTGGGGGCCCTCTGCATATCAGGACCCCTCCCCGCTGTGAGGACATAGCTGTTCCAGTCCCAGGGCCAGGGAGGGTGCGTGCCATCTTTACAGAACACGTGGATAAAGTGCGTTCTTTCTTTTTGTGGGGAAACACACATACCAGACAGGAATTCTAGTATTTTCTTCTCTTGCCCTGTGTCACATGGATGTTCTAGCACAGGCCAGGCTCGGTGACTCAGCCTGTAATCCCGGAGCTTTGGGAGGCCAAGGCAAGTGGATTGCCTGAGCCTGCGGGTTCGAGATCAGCCTGGGTAACTTGGCAAGACCTGGTCTCTACAATAATTCAAAGATTAGCTGGGTGTGGTAGCGCGCCAATAGTTCTGACTACTTGGAAGGGTGAGGTGGAAGGATCGCCGGAGCTCAGCAGGTTGACGCTGGGGTGGCTGTGAGCATGCCACTGCACTCTAGCCTGGGTAGAGTGAGACTCCAACTCAAAAACAGACTGGGCTCAGTGGCTCAGTCTGTAATCCCAGCACTTTGGGAGGCCAAGGCGAGTGGATTGCCTGAGCATGGATTAGAGACCAGCCCGGGTAACTTGGTGAGACCTCATCTCTGCAATTAAAAAAAAAAAAGGCTGGGCTCGGTGGCTTGGCCTGTAATCCCAGCACTTTGGGAGGCTGAGGTGAGTGGATTGCCTGAGCCCACGGGTTCGAGACCTGCCTGGGCAACTTGGCGAGACCTTGTCCCTACAATAAGTCAAAAACTAGCTGGGTGTGGTAGCACATGCCTAGAGTTCTGGCTACTTGGAGGCTGAGGCAGAAGGATCCCCGGAGCCCAGCAGGTCAAGGCCGCGGTGGCTGGGAGCATGTCACTGCACTCCAGTCTGGGTGACAGAGTGAGACTTCAACTCAAAAAAAAAAAAAGAAAGTTCTAGCATATGCTCATAGCATATTCATCAGTGGCTGGGCCTGCACTTCATTTGTGGTCCCCTGGCAGGGGTACTCTCCCTGCATCTTGCACTACCCTTCACCAGACTCATTCATCTGCCAGCCCCTGGGGAATCGCCCACCCCCAGGAAGCCACACCTGACTTCCCCCAGCTCTGATCATAGCCATGGCCTTCCAACCGACCCACCGTGGGACGGGCAGTGGGTGCATGTTGTCTACCTGAGGTTGGAGGGCGAAGCCTGATCTCTGTACTCAGGCTGCCGGCACAGGCTTGTGCTGAGGGAACGTGCAGGAGTTTGGATTTGTTCAGAACATGGAAGGCAGAGGCCAGCTCCCTCCTCTTCTCCCTACCTCCGCCTGTGCCCAAGTGCATGACCCTGCACTCACTCTGCATCCCCAGTCTACTCTTTCTCAACAAATGGAGAGAGAGACCTAAACTGAAACAGATAAAAACAATAGACCACGGTTATAGACTAACCAGCTCCCATACAAAAAAACTTAAAACATACAATGATGCTAACATACAAGCTAACCAACCACCTTATTGGTGTGCCTGTTCCTCTATACAAAGACATGGCTTACAGAGAGGAGAAAAGAGAAGAGAAGGAAGAGAGAGAAAAAAGGAACAAAACAGTAGGAATAGAATTAAGTCATTAAACTAACAGAACCAATCAAGCACACTCTGAGACTTTTTGTTTAAGTCCAATGTCCTTTCAGCCCTGATTTCTAGCTGTCTTCTCAAGCTGGTAAATTAGTTCACAGTTGGGGTCAGTTGCCCCTGGCCTGCGGTGAAGGCCCGTCAGATCACCCTCCGTTCACCACTCTGGTCTGTTTTTCAAGCTTGTTTCCTCCTGTTTCGGCGTTGTTACCTTGAATCGCCAGCAGGTGGTGCTAGCTCAGCTGCTCGCCCCAGGGGGGTGGGGGGGCAGGAGGCGGGCAGAGGCTGGAGGTGGAAGCCTGCCTCAGGGCACACGGAGGAGACCCACGGCCAGCAGGACGCCAAGGTGGCAGCAGAGGTGGCAGGGATCCCAGCAGATCTTGCCTGCAGGGGCTCCAAGGACTGAAGTCGTGGATCACTTCAGGCATGGGTGGTGCGATGCGCTGTGGCTGCCACAGAGGCCAAGGCGGCCCCAGCGGCCGCTGTGTCTGCGGCTGCAGTGGCTGTCCAGACTGCTGCGAGGCCCCAGCGGTGGCGACGGCTAAGCTCCGTGTGAAGGCAAGGCTGCCGACGTTGGGATCCGCAGCCCCCGGGGAGAGAGCCAGAGACCCTCTGCGTTCTCTTTTGCAGAGGGTCTCATAGACCAGGATGCCCTGTCGCCATCTTGCCGGAAGTTCCTACTCTTTCTCTCTGTACCCACTGCCTTCCTGGTCCAGGCCACGCTCAGTCACTCACTGGAGAGCTGTGGACCTCTGCCTCCTGGCTTCTCCTCCGCCACCCCCAGAACTCAAGGCCTTCCCCAGTTTAGCGGCCTTCTGTGGCTCCCCAGTGCTTTCAGAGTACAGGTGGATTCTTGCCCAGTGCCAGTCTTGCCTCTGGCCCTGGCTGTCCGCTCCCACCTTCCTCCCCTCCCATGCTGTCTTTGTCCTGGGACCTTTGCATATGCTTGGAATGCTACTCCCCACACAGCCGCCTCTGCTCACAGGGGACCCCCACCGCCCCCAAGGTCAAAGCCTCCCATTGTAAGTATAATGAGCTCTTCTCTGTGTCACCGTGTCCCCAGACACCCAGAGAATATCTGCTGAAGGCACGTTTATGTGGACAAAGGGAAGTAGTGAGGCCTCTGGGTGTCCCATCAGGGAAGATGAGACAGTGGGCAAGGCCCTGGACACTGGACTGAAGGTGGCCCCCGTCCTAGGTGACACCTGAGGTTCAGGAAGGGTGAGGCGAGGGGGTGGGGGAGGAGGCATACCTGGTGGTCATGAAGGTGTGGACAGGGATGGAAGCAATTGTCCTCAGATGTCTTATTTTCCCTTCCTTGGGGGGTGTCCCTTTAGTGTCTGGAGCCTGCCAGCACAGCATCATGGGGCCCCTTCCCTCCTGCTGGAGTGCTGGCATGTGACCAGGAGAGGGCGGCATCTGGGGGCTCGGGTGCCTGTGTCTGTGTGAATCGAATCCACCTGTCTCAGTGAGCTTTGTGTCTGGATTTGTGCGAGGGTGTGAGTGTTTGTGTACGAGCGTGTGATTGTTTGGGTATGGTTTGACGAGTGTGGGGGTGTTTCTGCAGGGGCCTGAGGTGTGCGTCTGTGGGGTGTGTCTGCAATGATCAGAGCGTGTCTGCCGTGGAGAGGGTCTGTGTCCCCACCTGTCTGCAGGGCCGTGTGTAGGTGGGTTTGGTGCTCCATGACCGTCTGTGTGTTCAACCCCACCTTCCACAGGCCCAGCAGACCCTGCCCTGTTCCCTGCTTTCGGCCCCCCTTCCCAGTTCCCATCACCTAGCAACCGGGGGACTCGAATCAGAGTGGTGGCCTGTGCAGACAAAGACGGTGTCTCTGTGAGGGAAGAGCTGGGAGATGGGGGGAAGCAGGAGGAGGGGGAGGGGGGACGGTCCTCCAGACCAGGCTCAGAAAGAGCCTCAGTCCTGGCCTCCGGCCGTCAGAAGGGCGGCCTCATCAGCTCAGCCCTCACCTGCACAGACCCCTCACACCTGCATTCCTCCTCATCTTTGCTCCCCGGAGCCTGAAGGAGGGCGGCAAGGACACGCACTCAACAGGACACCGGCTGCCCCTACAGAAGCAGCCCCCACCCACCAGGGAGCCTCCAGTGGGCCTCTGCCGGCCTGGGTGTGAGGGTGAGATGGAGGCGTGGTGTGAACTCTGGGGCCTCAAGCTGGTGGGCCTTGGCTCCACACACGGAAGCTGGACCTGCACTCAATCAGGCGAGGGCGGCCTGCAGGGGCCAGGGCAGCAGGACACTCGGTCTGCCCCTCCCTCCAGGAGTGTGGTTTCCTGCCCTGGAAGCCAGCACTCCCCTGTAGCTGTGGGGTGAAGGACAGGCCATCCTGGGGCTGATGAGAAAGCCGGTGCAAGCTCTTCCCTATGGTCCTCAGTGCCCTGAGGCCTGGTCTCTCTGGAGACTCCAGCCTCCTGCTCGCCCCCTGCTCTGTCCCTGTATCCTAGTCATGCTGGCCAGCAGGACAGACTCACTCTCCCTCAGGACCTCTGCACAGCGCTCCATTTGTTCTGCACAGTCTTCCTCGAGGTCACCACAGAGCTTGCTACGTCACTCTGGCGGTCATTCCGACATGCCCGCTTCAGCAAGGCCTCTCCTAGCCAATGTCCTGCTGCTCCCTTCCCTCCATTCCGTGCTCCCTTGGCTCTATTTCACCTGAGTCACTTGCCCTCTCTAAGATGGTCCTACTTACCAACTTGTTTATCCTCTGGCTCACCCATGATCTAATAATAACCAGATCTATTTAGCACTTACTGTGTGCCAGGCACTGTTCCAAGCCATTAGATGCTGTTTTGCTCATTAAAATGAGTAACCATATGATGTAGAAACTATTATAATCTCCATTTTACATTTGGGGACACTGAGGCAGAGACAGTGTCTAAGTATGGTGTCCGTGGTGGCTGAGGGACCGTCTATTTTGTTTGCTGCTGTGTCCCTAGCACTTGGCACATGGAAGGGGCCCTGGAATATTTCTAGAAAGAATGGTGGGAAACATAGAGTCTCTCTAGGACCTGGGGAAGGGGTTTGGCTGCCCCCCTGCACACAGCCCTTGCTGCAGCACTTGCTGGCGAGGCCACAGTTCTAGCTGAAGCCCCAGACCAGGGAGGGGGCAGCTCAGGGTCTCAAGTTGCTGCTTCATGGATCCAACTTGGCTTTGAAGGCATTATGAAAAGCCTCTGGCTTTGGCGATGGGAACCTGCAGACAGAAGCCTTATCTTGTTCTTCTGAAAACAGTTTGACCCTAGAGACAGCATTCACTCATGAATTAAAAAGAAAAAGAAAAAAGAAAATAGAAACTCTCCAATCTCTACTTTTTGCTGATTTCAATGTTGGTTTCTGATGGTGCCAAGAGAAATGCCACTGAGCCCCCATCCTCAAGGGGCTCACGGTCTTGTGGGAGAAATGGAAGGCTAGATTGTGGTGGACTTTTCCAGTGATTTTGCCTTTTATTCACAGTCAGCGATTCAAGGATGAGTTTATCTGCTCAGATGCATTGACAGCCAGTCTCTGACTAGTAGTCAAAACTGTAACGTCCGGCAGGGGCTCATGGGGTGCTTGTCTAAAGCTTGTGATGCCTAGAAGAACAATGTTCATGGATGTCTTTGGATGTGAACTCTACTCTGTTAATCAGAATAAAAGAGACTCTTGTGGCTCTATCTTGGACATTTCTGTCCTAGGGAGGGTGTTCCCAGCATTCTAAATAAGCCCACAAATCATGTCTTGAAGTGGGAGCCCAGCCTAGCACCTGCCTGGGCTGATGGCATGCAGTAGGGGAGCCTAAGGTGGAGTGAGAGATGGGACGGAGAAGAGCCCTGTGCTGTGGGCAGCCAGGCCACCCAGCCAGGAGGACCTACACAGAGGAACTGCCAGTGCTCCGGGTCTGCAGGGATAAAGCCCCAGGCACAGCCCAGATAGATGCTCATGAATAACGTGACAACCTCCAAAACCCCTTCTCTGGTTCCCATGTGCTTTTGCTTCTAGCAGCTGCACTTGCTTCTTCTTTGGAAGACTTCCTGTGAGCAGCTATTAGAGTCTCTTTGCTAACAAGTGCAGGGAGCTGCAGGGGCTGCTGGGTGGCCCTAGCCAGTGCCAGGGGGCAGGAGTGGGAAGGTGCCCGAGCCTGCACCTTTGCTTGCTTTCTGGTTTTCCCTGTCCGCAGCCCCCACATTCTTACTGTGCTTCCCTGGAGGTGCTTCTTCAAGTGCCCTTACATCCTTGTCTCAGGGTTTGCCTCTGTGGAACCCGACTGCAGACAGACACACGAAGCCACAGGAAATGGTGTTCTGAGCAGAAAGAGAAACCAGGCAAAGCAGGGGGGGTGGAGCTTCTTGGAGTGGGGCGTACAGAGAGCTGTCAGAGATGGGACTGGATGGGGAGGGTCGTCCATGAGCTCCTGGCCAGGGAACTGAGGGCAGGCAGGGGCCAGTCATGGTCCCAGGCGAGAGGAGGGACACAATCAGGTGTGTGCTTTCTAGTGCTTCATCAAGGTGCAGATGTATGCACATGTGTACACACATTCACCATCAGGATCAGCTGGGCAGAGAGTTTAATGAAGGGAGTCGGGGCTTAGGGAAGACCAGAGGACCAAAAGTTGGGATTTCAGCTTTGCAGCTAGCCATCAGGGAAGCAGCATGTTGCTGTTGCTCCCCGGGTGGGGAAACTGCTGAAAATGGCCACAGATTTTCAAGGCTTTGTTGTGCCCGCTGCACTCAATACATACTTATGAAATGGTTGGATGAATGCTCTCAGGCTTTCATATTTATATCAAGTATTTCATTTCTATCAAATGGAACCAGTTTCCTCCCTGATTTAGTAGTAATTTATTAGAAAGATAAACATAAATAATAAATAACAAAGACAATATCTCCAACATTAACTTAAAAAAATTCTAAATACAAATCTTTGGACTCTCCTGATCACTATTCCCATGAATACATATGGATGCAATAAAAACAAAGAATGTAATTTTGCATTCGAACCTTTTTTAATTTTTAAAATTTAAAATAATTATCGATTTATAAGAAGTTGCAAAGACAATATAAAGAGGTCCTGTGTACCCTGCATCCAGTTTCCTCCAATGGTTACACCTTATGTAACTGTAGTCCGATATTGAAACCAGGACATGGACATTGACACAATGTGTGTGCTGAACTTGATATCATTTTTTCACCTGTGCTGATCTATGTAGCCATCACATCAATCAAAAGAAACAACTGTTGCCGCTCCACAAACACCCCCTGGTGCTGCCTCTTTACAGTGACAGCCACCCTGCCACCTCTAACCCCTGCAACCACTGGGCTGCCCAACCATCTCTGCAGTTCTGTCATTTCAAGAATTTTATATGAATGGAGTGGAAAGTCATGTAACCTTTTGAAATCGGATTTTTTTTTTCTACTCAGCATAATGCCCTTGAGATCCATCAGTCGTTGCGGGTACCAATTGTCTGTTCCTTTTATGGCTGGTGTGGATATGCCACAGTTTTGCTTAAACATTTATCTCTAGTAGGGCATTTTTTTTTGAGTTGGAGTCTTACTCTGCCGTCCAGACTGGAGTGCAGTGGCACACTCACAGCCACTGAAGCCTCGACCTGCTGGGCTCTGGCGATCCTTCCTCCTCAGCCTTCCAAGTTGCTGGAACTACAGGCGCACGGTACCACTCCCAGCTAATTTTTTGATTTATTGTAGAGATGAGGTCTCGCCAAGTTGCCCAGGCAGGTCTCGAACCCGCAGGCTCAGGCAATCCACTCACTCAGCCTCCCAAAGGCGCGGGATTACAGGCTGAGCCACCGAGCCCGGCTTAGTAGGGCATTTTGATTGTTCCAGTTTTTGGCTTTTATAAACAAAACTTCATGAACAATCTTAACGCAGGTTTTTATGTGGACATAAGTCATCCTTTCTCTGGGATAAATGCTCGGGGCATTGCTGGGTTGTATGGTAAGCACAGGTTCGGTTTCTTAAGAAACTACCAAGCTGTGTTCTAGAGTGCCAGAACTGTCTTGCATTCCCACCAGCAGTGAACGAGAGTTCCTGTTGCTCTACATCCTCACCAGCATTTGATGTCATCACTACCTTTTTCCGTCCTTTTACTTTCAACCTACCTGTCATTGGTTTTGAGGTACGTTTCTTACACACGGCAAATAGTTGGGAGATGTCTTTTGTTGCCGCTCTGCCAAGCTCTGTCTTTTCATTGGTATAGTAAACCATTTACATTTGTCTTAGTCTGTTCAGGCTACAACAAGAAAAACACCACAGATGAGTGGTTTAAACAACAAACATTATTTCTCACAGTTTTGGGAGCTGGAAGTCCAAGATCAAGGTGCTGGCAGGTTCTGTCCTGATTCAAAGTGTGTACCTTCCTGCTGCGTCCTCATGTGGAGAATGGGGTGAGAAAGCTCTCTAGGGTCTCTTTTTATAAGGGCTCTAATCCCATTCATGACCTAACCTCCCATGACTCACGACCTAGCCACTTCCCAAAGACCTCCCACCTCTTATCACATTGGGGGTTAGGATCCGAACATATGAATTTGGGGGAAAACAAACATTCAGCCCATAACAAAACTTAATATAATTATTGATATGTTAGGGTTTAAACCTGTCAATTAATTTTTTACCTTTCATTTGTTTTTTTCCGTTTTTAATTTGTCTGCTATCCTTTCCTGCCTTCCTATGGATTGCTTGAATCTTTAAAAAATTCCATTTTTCGGGCCATTGCCTCGCTAGACCCTGGTGTGGCTATGTTTCCTGGCTTTGGCCATCCTCCCGTACCTTGGGGAAATGAATCTTCTCTCTTTCTTTCTCTCTCTCTCTCTCCCTCTAATTTACTTTTAAATAAACTATATTTTCTTTCTTTTTTCTTTTGAGTTGGAGTCTCACTCTGTCGCCCAGACTGGAGTGCAGTGGCCGCTCCCGGCCACCGCAGCCTCGACCTGCTAGGCTCCGGCAATCCTTCCGCCTCAGCCTTCAGAGTAGCTGGAACTACAGGCATGTGCTGCCACGCCCGGCTAGTTTTTCATTTGTTATAGAGACGAGGTCTCCCCAAGTTGCCTGGACGGGTCTTGAACCCACAGGCTCAGGCAATCCTCTCACCTCGGCCTCCCAAAGTGCTGGGATTACAGGCTGAGCCACTGAGCCCGGCCTAACTATATTTTCTAATCTAAAAAAATTCCATTTTTATTTGTTTATAATGCTTTGAGGGTGTCTCTTTATGTAGACCTTTTAGTGGCTAATCTGTCTAGATAATATGTTATACATACATGCCTTATCACAGTTAATTAAATGTTGACATTTTATCAGTTGGCATGAAATATAGAAACCTAAGACCCCTCATGCTCCCTGTACTCACCCATCTTTAATATAATTATCTTAAATATTACCACTGCATACGTTGAGAATTACATCAGACAGTGTTATCACTTTTGCTTCAATTGTCAAGCATAATTTAGAAGACTCAAGAGATGAACTCTACTGTATCTGTCCATAGTTTTCATTTTTCTCTGTTTGTTCTTTCTTCTTGATGTTCCAAGATTCCTTCTTTTATCATTTTCTTTCTGTTTGGAGAACTTCCTTTAATCATTCCTTTAGAATAGGTCTGTTGGTGACAGATCCTCTCTGCTTTCTTTCTTCTGAGAATGTCTTGATTTCCTCTTCATTGCTGAAGGACGTTTTCATAGGAAGTAAGATTCTAGGTAGAGAGTTCTTTTCTTTCAGCTCTTGAAAAATGTTGTGCCACTATCTTTTGGTCTCCATGGTTTCGATGAAAAATCTACTGTCATTACAATTATTTTCCCTTAAAGGAAAGATGTTTCTTTCTCACTACTTTCAAAATTTTTTCTTTGTCCTTAGTTCAGAATGTCTTAATATGAAATGTCTTGGCATAGATTTGTTTTGGTTTACGCCATGAGGGATTTATTCAACTTCTTGAATCTGTAGGTTTATATCTTTTGCCAAATTTGGGAAATTTTTAACCATTATTTCTTTGAAAACTTTTTCAACTCCACCCTTATCTTTCTTCATTTCTTTCTGGGTCTCTGATGACACAGATACTTGATCTTTTTGTTATAGTTCCTTAGGTACCTGAGATTCTGTCCATTTTAATCTATTTTTCTTTGTTGTCTAAATTGAGTGATTTATATTATTTTATCTTTAAGTTCACCAATTCTTCCGTCTGTCCTCCCCATTGAGTTCTTAATTGTGGTATTGGTATTTTTCAGTTTGAAAATTCCCACTCATTCTTCTTTATAGCTTCTATTTCTCTGCTGAGACTTTTTATTTTTTACTCTATTCAATTGTATTTGTTGTTGAGAATTTTCATGATGGCTGCTTTCAAATATTTTAGAGATAATTCTAACATCTGTACCATCTTGGGTTGGTTTCTGTAGATTGCCTTTTTTTATTCAGGTTGACATTTTCCTGGTTCTTGGTATGAAGGGTGATGTGCGATGGATACCTGGACATTTGGGGAATAATGCTATGAGGTTCTGGGCCTTATTTAGACCACTACCTTAGCTGGCCTCCTTCATTGCTGGACTGTGGTGAAAGTCCCGGATCCCTGCTTTGATGCCATCCCCGTGAGGATGCTGTTACCTCACTGCAGTTGGCTGAGTGTGGCCACGTAGGCTCCCTCCTCAGCCTCTGCTTGCTGGGATGGACTGGGGCCTTGCTTTTTCCTGTGTTGATTGATGGCATAGGCTAATATTATCTAAATTTTCTCTAAAGAACACCCCTTTCCTGGTTCTTTGGTTAGAGGGAACAGGTTTTCCTGGGGATTTTTTTCTGACCCCGTTGGTATCTCTAGGCTGCTGGCTTCTTCATCACCCAGTGTGGGATATATTTTGCCAAAGGAAAACCCACAGAACTCACTGCTAGGCTGCTGGCTTCTGCATCACCCAGTGTGGGATATATGTTCCAAAAAGAAAACCCACAGAACTCCCTGCCATGTTTTTGCTTGGATTGGGAAGTCCCTAGCTGCTCTCTTCTCTCCATCTTCTAGAGCCTTCTTGTGTTTGTTTTACATCTAATATTCACGATTTTTGGCTGTATAACCAGGGAAGATAGGGGGAAGTACTTTGACATCTTCTATCTTTCCATATGCAGGAGTCTCAATGGCTAAAGCCTTTTGAAATTGCACATACACAGCACTCTCTACCTTGGCCTCCTTCAAGATTCCAACACATGCACTGCTGGTATTCACATTGGTTGTCTGCTCTAATGTTCATTTCTTTTGCCCAAATATTGTTGTGAAGAGTCTGAACATGGCCTTGTGTGATGCCCTTGAGGTGCACAGAGTGGGAGGCCAAGCTCTCACAAAAGTTCCCTTGGATCACCGAAGGCCAGGGGCTAGAGGCAGGGCAGCCGGGAATGGGCTGGATGGAGGTCTGGAGAGGACAGTGTCCAGGCCAGAGGCAGGCCAGTCCTTGGATCTGCTGATGCCCGCATCCAATCCACGCTGCCTTCACACAGTCAGGGACTGTCCTCCAAAACCCCCTCCCCAGCTGCTCAAAGACTCTCCACTCTATCTAGGCCAGGGCCCACCCTATACCCTCACCCCTCACCTGCTATGTGCATGGAAACTTCACCATGGACCAGCCCATTCTGCTTCATAGAAAGCCCTCCTCCTCTTCTCATCTAGAGGCTACATAACTCCTAGGTCACCCGAGTTCCCCAAGCCCCCTTGGTGCTTCCAGTTCTCAGGGCATTTTAAATCATTACAGAATAACACGCATGCAAGCATTCTGACTGTCTCTGGACTGCTCATGTGCCTTGCTGGAATCCTGCCAGGCCCACACTTCAATTTGCATGAACTCAATGTCCTTTTTGAGAGGGAGAGGTCTACTTCTTTATTTGTTAGTCTTTCCCCTGGACTTACTAGGTCTTGGTCACCCCAGGGAAAGGAAGGCCACATCATAAAGACAAATAGCACTGAGTCAATTTAGAGTTCAATATTTCTAAAAGTTTAGGTGCTTCCATTTTAAGGGATTTTGTCACCCCATAAGATAGCACTGTGGGGTGCACTGAGATCCCATTGTTATATGATCCCCCTCAGAATTTGCTTCTCATTTCACATGTGAAAGCCCTGAGGTTCTGCAGGGTCAGAGACTTGCTGCGCCAGGCTGTGATGAGCACAGCCAATGAGCATTCAGTCCAAGGTAGATATGCAGTTTCATGATTGTCTTGCTCTTCTGTGGTACAAGAAGGCTGCTCTAGCCCCAGCCATCACATCTGCATTCTTGCCAGTGGGAGAGGAAAGCATGCCTTTTCTTTTTAAGAGCACAATCTAAAGTTGTACACGTGCTTTCTGGTCAGACTCCGCTGGCCAGCATTTAGGTGCATGGCCACACCTAGCTTCAGGGAAGCCTGAGAAATGTAGTCTTCATCTTGGGAGACCAGATACCTCGCTGAAAATCGAGAGAAGTTGAGAATGACACTGGGGACAATGATCCGTTTATGCTTCACCTTCTAATAAATGTGACTATTGGCTCCATCCAGAACACAGTGAACCCCTGCCCCGTATGAGGCCTCAGCTTGAACCTAGCGGGAGGCACACATGTGGGTAAGGCTGGTGCAGGAAGATCCAAGAAGGAAAACAGTGGCACTTACTGAGGACTTACCATGTCCTGGGCCGGAAGCTTGCATACGCCATCTCTTTTCATTCTTACAACTTCTCGCACCCATTGTACGTCTGCAGAGACTGAGTTTCAGAGAGATGAAGTGTGTCTTAGGTCAGGTTCCCAGGGAAACAGACTGTGAGATGGAGATTTGCGTGCAGAGGGTCTCTTAGGGGTCCGCACCGTGAGGGAGTGAGGGATGGAGGGCTGGGTGGAGGGAGAGGCTGAGCACCAGGGAGGATGCAGCAGAGGCCACAGCCCTTCCCAGGGAGGACAGCCCTAAAGAAAGGCCAGGCCTTCGTGCCTTCCGGCCTGCCAGCCGTTGGCCATGGGAAGCCCCCCTCCACTGTCCCCTCCTTCCCAGGAGGGGCATGGCCTTGGGTGAAGCGGCTGCCGTCAACCAAGGGCCATTCCCAGGGACTTAGCTGTCCTCTTGCAGCCTTCAACACTCCTGGGCACCTCGGTCGAGAAGGGGAGATCTGGGTTGCACAGGACCGTGTCCCCTCCACAACGATTTGTCCAAGGTCACATCTCTTCAAGGGCTCAAAGCTGAGATTCCAATGCAGCTCTGTCTCCACAATTCGCATGCTTTCCACTGTCCTTTGCTGCCTCCAGGGGCCTGCCCAGAGGTGGATGGCCCTGGCAAGGGAGGAGCTTGGAGGCTGGATCCTGCCCTGGCATGTTGCTCCAGAGGGCAGTGTAAGACCACGCCCTCGCCGCTGCTGGGCCCGGCGGTGGCCCCGTCTCACCCTCTCCTCTAGCGCTCCACTGATGCGCCACTTTCATCCACCCCAGGGATGTCCATTCCTTCTCCCGGGAGTATGTTCCTCCAGCCTCCACACAGGGGCGGCTCCATGTCACTGGGGCCCTAACTCAAATGTCGCCTTCCCTGACCACTGCATCTCAGTGATCTCCCTGCTCTAGTCCCTCTGGGCCCTGTCGCCTGTTGTGCTATCCACCTAGCAGTTAAGGCTCACTTATACATGATACATGAGGCATTCCTTAAGTTTTCATTTAATATTCTCCAACTACAGCTGCCTGCAGGTAAATGAAGCTGAGGAAAGCAAAACCTCAGATAAGGGGGGACTACGTATCTCCAAACACAGCTACATTCTGAGGTACTGGGGGTTAGGATTTCAGCACCTGAATGCTTAGAGGGGACACAGCGCAGCGCACAAAATGGGGAGACAGGCTGTCTCTGAGGTGGAGAAAGGCCAGAGGCCCTGGTGCTCCCAGTCGATTTATTAATTTATTTTGAGGATCTCGGCGTATTAAAAAATAGAAGCACATCTCAGTGGTTTGAAAAAGCTGGCCTATATATTAAATGGTTACGTTCACAAGTTAGTACTTTACACACACTTCACACAAAGCATGCACCACAGTTGTGGTAAGAACAAGCGGATTCCCGCGTCGTGAACAAAAAATGTCCCTTTAGCGCATCACCGGCTGTGGTCTGGCCGCGAGACACAACTTTTGAGCTCCGTGCCGAGCAGCTTGGTCTTTTCATCTTATCTTGCGACTCCACATTCAGGGACCAGAGTCCAAACCGCGGACTTGCGTCGCCGCGCGCCCGGCACCCGGTGGGCGGGACCCCCGGCCTCCTCCCC
>NW_007246654.1:80700-115997 GCF_000164805.1 Carlito syrichta | reverse complement strand
TTGGGTAGCATCGTCATGGCAACGCTCTCCCCACTCTGCGCCTCGCTGAGACCCGGGCATCTGTGGCCATGGCGACTGGTCCCGCCACTGGCACATCTGCATAGCAACCAGAGAGGGTGCCGAGCGCAGCTGGGCCCGCTTCAGGAAAGCAGGTACACTGAGAGCTTTCGTAAAGCATTAAGGAGAAGCTGGGCCCTGGAGGGGCCAACCGACAAAGGACGCGGACAAAAGACGTGAGACCGCAAGTGGCTCATACGCCTATGACAAGTGCTCAACGTTACCAGCGACCATAGAAATGCAAATGCAAACAACAACAAGATACTTAAAAAAAAAAAAACCAACAAACGAGTGCAATTGGCAAGAGATGCGGCAAACAAAGAGATAAGACCCAACGTTGGGGGTGTGTAGGGGAAAGGGACTTGAACACCCTGCTGGTCTGAGCGCGCCTTTGTGGAACATTTCTGGGAGGGCAAATTGGCAATATGTATCAAAAGCCTTTAAAGCGCGCATACCTTTTGAACCAACAATTCCGATTCTGGTAATTTATTCCAAGGTAATAATTAAGCGAGTAAAGACTTAGCTACAAGTGTGTTCCCTGTAGGGGCAATTATAATAGCAAAAAGTCTGAAACAACCACAATCTGGAAGGAAAAAAAAAAGAGAGAGGATTGATTAAATCACCTGTTTTGCACTCATACAAGCAAATGCTATGCAACCATTCAGAAATGTCACAGAAAGCTATGTAATGGCATAGAGCCATAGTTACAATAACGTGTTAAGTGGGAAAAAGCAGACTAGAAAACATGCATCGGGCACAGCGGTCCGGGGGAAGGAGGGCTGCTCAGGGCCCTCCGCCCAGCACCGCCAGTCCTCGGCACCTCCCCCGCCCAGAAAAGTGACATCAAGGCTCAGGAAGTCACGGTCCACGGGTCCTGGACAGGACTTCCAGAAGTTTCCGCGCACACGAGAGCTTGTCTGAATTGTCCATCCTGGGAAGCAGCACGGTGACTCCGGAGTCAGGCTGGATCCCGACCCTGTCCAAACTGGGTGACTCGGGCAGCGCTCTCTGGTGAGGAGGGCTGGCTGTCGGGGTGGAGAAGTCTCACTCCGCTAGCCGCCCCCATCCCGGGCCGTCAGCTCCCAAGCCAGACGTCATCCCCAGCTGGGTCAAGGGGACGAGCCATGAAGGGGCGAACGCCATCCAGAGTCGGGAACCTTGCTTGCCTGGGAAACATCAACTTCACAGGGCATTAAAAATCCTCATGTAATTAAATTGTAGCAAAATACATATAATAACTTTTCCTTTTAATCACTTTTGATTGTACAACTCGGTGGCATTAAGAACATCGGCATTGTTGTGCAACCATCACCACCATCCATCTTAGAATGTTTTTACCTTCCCAAACTTAAACTCCGCACCCATTAAACACTAACTTTCTTCTCCTCCACCCCAGCTCCTAACACTCACTATTCTAGTTTCTGTTTCCATAAATTTGGCAACTCTGGGTGCCTCACAGAAGTGGAATCATACAGCATTTGTCCGCCTGTGACTGGCTTATTTCACTTAGCATAAAGTCCTCCAGCTTCATTCAACGTCATAGTCTGTGTCAGAATTTTCTTCCTTTTTAAGGCTGAGTGATATTCCGTTGTATGCGTATGTCATATTTTGTTTACCCATTCATCCAACAGTGGCCACGGGGTTGCTTCCACCTTTTGGCTATTGTGAATAATGCTGCTGTCAATGTGGAAGTGGAAGTATCTCTTCGGGACCCAAGGCAGGGCATTGTTGATGAAGACCCGTCCCGTGGAGCGAGGCTAGAGAGGTTGAAAGAATGGGCTTTGCTGTGTCCGTGTGGACAGGTCTGGCGCTGTAAGGATCAGCTGGAGAAGCACAAGGCAAACAAGACACACAGTAGGAAGTGGCATTCATCCAGAGGGAAGTTCCAACTCCTGGAGAGCCCAGGAAGATGGGGAGGTTGAGCGCTCTGTGCAGTCTCATCTTCCTGTGTCCTCAGCCTGCTTAAAGACTACAGCATGACTCAACCGTCACCAGAAAAGCAGAAAGAGTGAGACGCCGTGGGGAAATAACGTGAGTGAGAGACTTCTCAGAACATTCACCTCATTTAACATAAAAGAACTCAGAAGACAAACCCTGTGGAATTCATGGGCAGCGTTCCATTTGGTGGCCACAGTATCTGTATGCATGAGACAATTCTTTTTTTTTTGAATCAAAGTCTTATTGGATCACCCAAGCTGTAGTGCACTGGCATAATCATGGCTCACTGCAGCCTCTACTTCCTGGGCTCAGGTGATCCTTCTGCCTCAAACTCTCAAGTTGCTGGGACTACAGGCACATACCACCATGTGTGCTATCTTTAAAAACTGCTTTTGTCGAAAGAAATACTGCTATGTTGCCCAGGCTGGTCTTGAACTCCTGGGTTCAAGCAATCTTCCTGCCTGAGCCTCTCAAAGGGCTGGGATTTCAGGTGTGAGCCAGTCACATGGGACAAGTCTTAGGGAGGGAAAATATCCTGTAAAAGGTCTGGGCACATGTGGAGCTTCAGCATATCCATCAGCAGACTCTGGAATTGTCCATACGAATGATGTATGGACTCCACCTGAAGTCTTTGGTGCTGCTGTGAATCGACGTTTGTGTTGTTACCCCTTTCCTGGCTCCTGCTCTTGGTTTGTCTCCTTTGTCCATCTCTGTCTTTGTTGAGCTCTTGTATCTACTTCATACTCTTGCTATATACTTGCAGTGACTTCATTCTGCTTTCATAATTTATAAAGAAGAAGTTGACGTTTGCACTCTGCTGCTCAGGAGCAATATGCTTTCTAGTGAATGCTGTTCATCTGTCATTTGTTTTTCTAGACATTTCTCATTTATCATAATACCTTTATATACATCTGGTATCCAACGACAGTCACGCTTCTCTTAACAACGGGCCAATGTTCTGAGAAATGCATGGTGTGGTGATTTCATCCTTGAGCGAACACCATGGTGTGCATTTCTACAACCTGGATGGGAGAGCCCACCGCACACCTAGGTCTTATGGGACAGGCCATTGCTCCTGGGCTGTAGACTTGCACAGCGTGTGCCTGTACTCAATGCCGTAAGCAACTAACACAATGGCAAGTGTTTGTGTATCTAAACATATCTAATCACAGGGAAGATGCAGTAAGATACAGTGTAAAAGATAAAAAGACCTCATCTCTACAATAAATAAAAATGAGCCGGGCATGGTAGTACACGCCTGTAGTTCCAGCTACTTGGAGGGCTGAGGCGGAAGGATCGCCGGAGCCCAGCAGGTCGAGGTTGTGGTGGCCGGGAGCGGCCACTGCACTCCAGTCTGGGCGACGGAGTGAGACTCCAACTCAGAAAAAAAAAAAAAAAGGGTGCACCTGGGTAGGGCACTTACCATGAACGGAGCTTGCAGGACAGGAAGTTGCTCTGGGTGAGTCAGTGAACGCGTGGTGAGTGAACATGAAGGTCCGGGACGCAACTCTCCACTACTGTAGGCTTCACAAGCACTGGACACTTAGGCCACGCTGGTTTTATTTTTAAAAATTTCTTTCTTCAATGATAAGTTAACCTTAGCTTGCTGCCCCAGCTTTTTCCTTTATACACTTTTAATTTGTTCTTAACATTCTGACTTTTTTGGTAATAACCCTTAACTTAAAACACAAATACATCGTACAGTTGTGCAAAGTTTTCTTCCCCCTTATATCCTTATTCCGTAAGCTGTTTCCCATTTAAAAAATTTTTAAATTTTTTTCAGCTTTAAACATTTTTTTGTTAAAAACGAAGACATAAACACATACAATTAGCCTAGGTCTACCCAGGGTCAGGCTCACCAGTATCACTGTCTTCCATTTCCTCATCTTGTCCCACTGGAAGATCTTCAGGGGCAGTAACAGGCATGGGGCGATCATCTCCTATGATGACAATGCCCTCTTCTGGAATACCTCCCGAAGAACCTGCCTGAGGCTGTCTTGCAGGTAATTTTTTTTTTAATAAGTGGGAGTACACTTGAAAATAACAATGGAAGTATAGTACAATAAATACATAAACCAATAACTTGTTTATTATTGTGTTATGTCCTATACATAATTGCATGTGCTAGATTTTCATATGATGTGCAGTGCAGCAGATTTACGCCAGCATCACCACAAACAGGTGAGTAATGCATTGTGCTATGATGTGACAATGGCAGGAAGGGCCACGACGTCACTAGGTGATAGGAATTTTTCAGATCTGTTGTAACCTTATGGGACCACTGTCATCTATGTAGTCCACCATTGACCAAAATGTTGCTATGCTTGCATCACTGTGTTTTTGATTACTTATCTCTGCAAAGGCAGTTTTTCGTGGACTAGTGGCTTACTGGAGGTTCAAGGGTGGAGAGTCATCGTTGTACCCGGGACTGGTTGATGTTAATGAGTGTGTATCCCTGTGTCGACCTGTCCTTGCTTGACAGCGTGGTCACCTGCAGTTCTGGTCTTTTTCATGTGGCCTGGGAGCTTGTGGCGAACATGTCTTCCCTTTCTGCGGGCTTGCTCAGGCCACTCTTTTTCAGACCTGGTGTCTAGTTTCTGGTTTGCTGTTTCAGCTAAACCCTAGCTCTGACTAAGGTGAAGTTTGGTTTTCTGGATATTTCTGAAAGATTTCAGAGAGAAGGGGAGAGTGCCAGCTTAATGGGGTTGTTTTAAAAAGTGTTGTAGGTATCATAAATTTTGTAACAATCTCACTTCCAATCAATGTCATTCAATTCATATATCTTATCTGGAATAGGTGATAAGAAAAATTCATACCTATATCTTTATAAAATATAGACTGCAAGAAAAGCATTTGAGGTAGTTCACTGAGGTTTAGTGTGGCTGGTACATTCCTCCTTGGAAGACGGTGTGGTTCTGTCAATGCAGAGCATGTTACTGTTTTCATGCTTCAGCAATCTGGTTTCCTGGTTGGGAAGTTCAGGAACCAACTTCGGTGGAGTACTCAGAAATAGAACTTGTCGAAGGGATGCTGGGCACCTCAGAGAATTGAAGGATCATTTTCAGGGCCACACCCAGAATTCTGCAGTGAAACCTAGGACCATGCCTTGACCCCTTTCTGGGCACCTGGGTCTGGCAGAGCCTGGGTCATGTGCCCTCACCGAAGGAAGGCTGCCGGAGACTCCGGGGTTCTCAGCTGCCTCTAAAGTAGTGAATGGGTTCTGTCTCCCACCCAAACTCGTTAGGTGGAGATTTGCCACTCATAGGAGGTAGTTTATTTGCTAAACAGCAAAACAAGCAAACTGGCAAATCCATTTTCTTCACTATACCACACTTTGGTTACCTGATATCAGCATGCACTTTCTTTCCAAACTCTCACATATGGAAATACATGTGTGGTTTGCTACTGATATGACACAGTTCTTTTATTACTAAACTCATTCACCCTTTAAAAAGACAATCTCCCAAAGTTTTAAAAGATATGAGTGCATATCTCAGGGTGATGCCCATTCCTTCTCTGATGGAATTTCTTCAAACACAGAAAAAATGTTCATTAGTTGAGTATCCAAAAAGAATTGAAGAGTCATAAAACTAGGTCAAATTACCAATCTGAAAGCATGGCTTTTGGTGGGTCTCTCTGACTTTCTAGTACATTTTTTGGGAAGCTTTTTAAAAAGAGTTTTTGTAAACCATAAACAAGTTGGTGGAGAAATAAGTTGTTCATTGGTTAAGATGATTTTAATCCTTGCTTGTAACTCATCTTGCATCTGACCAACTCAATGACTTTTGTCATTGCTATGAGAATTGTTTTGTTCCATAAAAGCCATTACTTGACTTGTCCTAGATAGTTCTTGGTGCTATAAGAATAAGAAAAAATAGCTATGTTATTGTGTTATAGCAAAGAAGATCAATGAATATGAAACCCACTGGGGGCGCGATGACAGTCATGAGGAACTGTCCAGGGTCGAGTCACCTGTTCTGGAGTTGTGACGTGTACTCTGTTCCCCTGAATATCCACTCTAAGTCATGAAGTTCTCCACAATGGCTGCTTGGCAATTCCTGGAATCCAGCTGTTAGGTCAAGTTCTTAGACTTGGCCATCCCTCAGCATCCTCCTCTTGTCCAGGAGGTAAAATTCACTCTCTGATGCTGTTGACTTAGCTCTGGCTTGATGACATCTGGGCGTCTGAGTGGCTGCTGGTCACTAGAGATCCTGCTGACATGACCATGAACCTTCTTATCTTTCCCTTATGCATTGGTCTCCACTTAGTCTCCTTACCCCATGCTTTGCTTTCTGAGAGGACAAGGGTAGTACTGTTCCTGACAGTCACTTTCTGGCCAGAAACAACTTTCTTCCTTCCCTCCCTCACCTCCCTTCCTCTCTTTCTTTCTTTGCCTTTCTATTTTTCTTTGCACAGAGTCTTGCTCTACTGCCCAGGCTGGAGTGCAGTGGTATGATCACAACTCACTGTAGCTTTGAATTCCTAGACTCAAGTAATCCTCCTGCTTCAGCCTCCTGTGTAGCTAGGACTAAAGGCATGTGCCACCATGCCTGGCTAGTTTTTATATATTTTGTAGAGACGGGGTCTTGCTATGTTGCCCAGACTTGCCTTGAACACCTGGCTTCAAGTGACCTCCTACCTGGGCCTCCCAACTCACTGGGATTACAGGAGTGAGTTTTACCAGGCCTGGCCTAGATGCAATATTTAATGGGTGTAACTTACTGCCTGAACTGTTCTAAGAAAATGTTGAGGTCCAGCCAAGAACCTGGGTTGGTCGTGTGTTCTTTCATAAAATACAATATGTCCATAGGATTGTAGGTACAATGTGCTGAAATTCTAGAGTGAGACATGGCTCGACAACAAGGAACTAAATGTGTCTAAAGAGAATTTTGGTGAACTCCCAAAGACGATTTGGAGAAAGCTGTCGTGTTCTCTTACGTGGCAGTTCTCTGCACATCCATTTCTTTGTGTAGTCTGGGAGCAGGGAGTTGAGTCTTTGCACAGACCCGGTGCTGTGCTCAGGTGGTGACGACAAGGGAGCTCATCTGGGCCTGTGAGCGATGCAGCCACTTCCGGGGCATGTCCCCAAGAAGAGGGACGCTCAGTCGCTGCAGCATCCCATGCAGTGTACTCTCCATTCGTGTCTGACATCTCCTTGGGGTTCGCCCATCCAGACACCAAGGCCAGGTGACTCGTATTTGGGTACTTTGTTTTGTTAGATATAATTCAATTGGATTTTTAAAATAAAATAAAATTTAGGCTAGGTGCAGTGGCTCACACCTGAAATCCCAATACTTTGGGAGGTCAAGGTGAGAGGATTGCTGCCCAGGAGTTCAAAACCAGTCTAGGCAGCGTAGTGAGACCTCGTCTCTACAGAAAGAAAGAAAGAAAGAAAAAAATTAGCCTGGCATGGTGGTGCACTCTTATAGTTCCAGCTACTCAGGAGGCTGACGTGGAAGGATCACCTGAGCCCAGGAAGTCAAGGCTGCAGTGAGCCATGACTGTGTAACTGCACTCTAGCCTGAGCAACAGAGTGAGACCATGACTCTAAAATAAAGTAAAATAAAATGCAACGTAAAGTACTACACATACTACATTATGTGTAGTATGATTTCATTCTGGTTTTTAAAAAGTAAACACATGCATTGAAAACTATCTCTAGGTGGTGGGATATGTGATTGTATTGTCTTTTTTTTAACCTGTTTTTTAAATGCTCTGCAATGAACATAAGAAAAAAAACAATAAAAGACATTTAGAAATGGCAATGTCTGAAAAGGCAGACCTGTACAACCAGCAGACTGAAAAAGCGTTTATTCACTTTACAAGATAAAATTTTAGGTTTCAAGGGGGTTCACAGTTCTGTGAATAAAATAGGCACTTGATAAATACTTGCTGAATCAATTAATAAATGAATTTGCTCTGGGGTTTTCTTTAAGTGGCAACCTCCCCAGTGCATTTTAAATGAGATCAATTTACCAAAACGGGATTTGTACATTATACAACATGTCTATTGTGTAACGCAAAAGATCACATGTGAGGAAACACTCTGGTTCCTGCTCTGCCACTGACTGTGTCCTGGTCCTCTGTGCCTGGCCTCCAGACTCGGTTTCTTTAACTGGAAAAGGGGAATAATAGTCATCTGTTATCATGGTACTTGAAAGACTTTTAGAAAGTATTTGCTGGGCTGCCGAAGAGGAAGAGTATAAAGGCTAAGAACTACGTGAATATGAGTATATCGAGGGCAAAGAAACAGAATTAGTTAAAATGCTGTGTTCATTGTATACTGTGAATGCATACAGTAGGCTGTACCACACAGAAATGTGCAGTGCAGTGAGTCACCACCAGGCACTCACCCACAAAGCCACCAACCAGGCCGTGAAATGGAACACGGCAGGTGCCCCAGAAGTTCCCCATATGTCCCCCCAATCCTTCCTCTTTCCTCCTCCTGCAAAGTGACCACTATCCTGACTTTTATGGAGTCACTTCCTCTCTTCTTTATTGTTTTATCACTGCACTAAGCATGCCTTTCTAGAGCATAATTGTTTTGTTTTGCCTTTAAAAAATACATAGATAGAATCATATAGTTTGTCTTTTTTCACTTGGCATCTTTTGTTGAGCATTCTATTTGGAAGATTCATCCATGCTGTTGCTTGCAGTTGCATTTTGTTTTCATTGTTGTGTGATATTTAATTGGGCAAATATATTACAATTTTTTTTTGTCAGGAGCTCAATCTGTTGTCCAACTGGAGTGCAGTGGCAGGACCATGACTCACTGCAGCCTCCAACTCCCGGATTCAAGCAAGCTTCCTTGTGTTAGCCTCCCTAGTAATAGGAATATAGGAACACACCACCACACCTCGCTAATTTTGTTGTAAAGACAAGGTCTTGCTGTGTTGCCCAGGCTGGTCTTGAACTCCTGGGCTCAAGCAATTCTCTCACCTTTTCCTTCCAAAGTGCTGGGTACAGGCATGAGTCACTGCTCCTGGCCAACAATTGTGTAACTGCACTCCAGTCATCGTCATGCCACTGCACTCCAGTTGGACACCAGATTGAGATCCTGACTAAAAAAAAAAATTGTAATATATTTGCCCAATAAAATATCATACAACAACGAAAACAAAATGCAACTGCACAAAACACTTTGTGTTTCTGTTTTTCTGTTCATGGGCCTGTGGGTTATTTCCAGTTTGGGGCTTTTATGAATAATGTGGCTACGAACACTTTTCACCTGTCTCAGGGTTGCGCATGTGCTGCTCTGAACTCCTTTGTGCCTGTGCACACCTTTCTTTCCTTCCTTCTCTCTCTCTCTCTCTCTCTCTCTCTCTCTCTCTCTTTCTTTCCTCAGTTGGAGTCTCACTCTGTCACCCAGGCTGGAGTGCATTGGCACACTGACAGCCACCCCAGCATCGACCTGCTAGGCTCCTGCAATCCGGTGATCCTTTCGCCTCAGCCTTCCAAGTAGCGGGAACTACAGGCATGCGCTACCACGTCCGGTTAATTTTTTTAATTTATTGTAGAGATGAGGTGTCACCAAGTTGCTCAGGCTGGGCCTGAACCGGTGGGCTCAGGCAGTCCTCTCATGTCAGACTCCCAAAGTACCGGGCTGAGCCACCGAGCCCGGCCCTGCGCACACATTTCTACTGGGAAAATCTAGGAGTGGAATTACAGGGTTACTAGGCATGTGTGTCTCAACTTTAGGAGATAAGTGAAACTGATTTCTAAAATAGGTGTGTCAGTTTACACTTTTATCAACAGTATATGACAATTCCTGTTCTTTTACATGTTGTTGATACCTAGTATTGTCAGACATTTTAATTTTAGCCCATTCTCATAAGTGTGTAAATATACCTAATTGCAAGCACCTTTTTATGTGTTCACTGATCATTTAGATATTCTCTTTTGTAAAGTGGCTGCTTAAGTCTCCCGCCTATTTTTCTGTTAAGTTTCTTTCTTTTCCTAATTGATATATGGTTTTAAAAAAATATCCTAAATATGAGCCTTTTGTCTGTTATACATATTACACATATCTTCTCCCATTCTGTGACTTGTCTTTTAACTTTCCTAATGATGCTTTTTGATATATAGAACTTATAGATTTTAATTTAATTTTCCTTAGATGTTATTTATTTTTAAATTCTAATATTTGTCCCATACTGTATGTTTCTAACAGAATATCTGAACCTGGGTAATTTATAAAGAAAAGGAATTTATTTCTTACTGTCCTGGAGGCTGAGAAGTCCAAGGTCGAGGGGCCTTACCTGGCGAGGGCCCTCTTGCTGTAGGGACTCTCTGCGGTGTCCCGAGGTGGCACAGGGAATCGCATGGTGAGGGGTTGTGCATGCTAGCTTCAGTCTCTCTTTCTCCTTGTATAAAGCCACCCGTGTCACTCAAATAACTCTTTAATCCTTTGACCCATTAGTCTATTAATTCATTCATGGGGGCAGAGAACACATGACCCAATCGCCTCTTAAAGGCCCCACCTCTCATCTGTGAAAAAAACCTAAAATATTTTACTCCAAAATATAATTTGACATATTTTGAGGTAGCTGTTCAGAGGACCTGCAGACAGAAGTAGCCCTAAAAAGCTGTCTTTTGTGGAGGAGATAGGCATCTGTAGAAGAAATAAAGCGAAGTAAACAACAGAAGCAAACAGGCTTTCTCTGACACCAGCCTTGTCCAGATCTAGGAAGGATTAGCGGAGAACTGACATTCATTCTTTCTGAGTGTTGCTACCTGTGAGGTGCCATCTGCATCAGAAGACCACCGGTCTTCCTGATCCTTCCTCTTCTCTTCCTCTCATAATCTGTTGTTACCATTATCCAATTCTCACTATTCTATTCTCTCTGCAACCTCAAGATAGTGGAAAAGCATCAACCATCTTGCCTTTCTTTAGTTTTAACATTTTATATGACTTCCAGACACACATGTGCATGTAATAAAATTTGCATGCCATTTTTCTGTTAATCTTTCTATTATAAGTTTGTTTCATAGACTCAGATTATTGAATCTTCAGGAGAAAATGTAAACCCCCTACAACTGCCACATTGGGGATTAAATTTCAACATAAGTTTTGGAGGGGACAAATATTCAAATGATAGCACATACATATGTATTTTTTTTTACATTTGTAAAATGTATTCCATATATATTTTGATGCCTTCCAGTATGTCACTGTTTTTCTTTATGATTAGGTTTTTTCGTGTCTTAGTTAAAATTTGTTTCTCAGCCCTGATATTACATATTCTCCTATTATCTCCCAGAAGTTTTGTTGTTTTTCCTTTCATGTTTAGATGTACAGTTCCACTTGGGATTGATTTTTTTGGATATGGTGTGAGGCAGGGATTAAATTTACTATTTTCTTCATACAGACAGCCAATTGTGTTAGCAGTATTTGTACAAATAATTTCCCACACTCTGTTCTGAGGTGTTACCTTTTAAAAATAAATAAAGTGTTTGTATATCTGTGGTTTGTTCCCGGGCTCTGTTTTTCTGCTCTATTGATCTATTTGTTTATTCTTGCCCCAACATCATGCTGTCTTAAGTACTGTAGCTTTTTAATGGGTGTTGCTATCTAGTACTTTGTTCTTCTTCTTCAAGATTGACTTGGCTATACTTGGTCATTTGCTCTTCTATATTAATATTTGAACTATTCAGTTAATTTCCACAAAAAAATTTGCTGGGATTTTAAAAATTAGGATTGCATTGAGACTGTACTTTAATTAAAGATAATTTACATCTTTACAATAGTGAGTCTTACAATTCATTAGCTTTTCTTTAATTTTATTCTGGGGTACTTGATATTTATTGATACAAGTAGAAGTGGCATCTTTGAAAAATTTTATTTTCTTTTTGTTACTGCTACATAGAAATTCAATTTGATTTTTTGTAATTAACCTTGTATTAACTCTAATAATACAGCATAAGTTATCTTATAAGATTTATTTGCATTTTAACTGCACATTATCATATAATCTACACATAATTCCAGTCTTAGAAATAGTTTTCTACTCTTTATATGAATATTCCTAGTACTAACTAGAAACAAAATGGCAAATAAAAATGGGATAGTGAGCACCCTTAACTGATTCCTGATCTCAAAGAGGAAAAGCTTAATATTTCACCATGTTTCTCACATATGTTCTTTTTCAGACAGGAAAGTTTTCCTCTATTCTACCTTTGCTAAGATTTAAACATATCATGAATGTATATTAAATTTTAATCATCTTTTGAGAGGATTATATTCTTTTTCTACTTAGTCTATTATTGCATGTGCATTTACAGTGATTTCCAGATGTTAAACCAACCATTACTTTTTGGGATAAATTTTATTTGGTGTAATATATTCCTGGATTCAATTGACTAATATTACTTTTATGATTTTTACCTTTATTTTTTTTTGAGTGGTATTTCCTTCCTCACAATGCTTTTATTGGGTTTTGGTATCAAGTATATTCCAGCCTCACCAAGTAATTTGTAGAGTGTCCCTCTTTTTCTCTTCTCTGGGTTTAAATTTCTAGTAAAATTGCTGGTGAGGTCACCTGGATCTAGAGTATCCTTTGTGAAAAAAATTTTAATAATGCTTTCAATTTTTCTAATGGTTCATTTAATAGTCATAAACCCGTTAATTTTTACATTTTTTTCTATTTCTTCACATCAGATATGATAAGTTGCATTTTCTTTCTTTTTTTTGAGTTGGAGTCTTACTGTGTTACCCAGACTGGAGTGCAGTGGAATGCTCATGGCCACTACAACCTCAACCTGCTGGGCTCAGGCAATTCTTCTGCCTCAGCCTTCCAAGTAGTTGGAACTACAGGCATGCATTACAACACCTGGCTAAGTTTTTTGACTTATTGTAGAGAGAGCCTAGGCTGGTTTCAAACCCCTGGGCCCAGGCAATCCTTTTGTCTCTGCCTCCCAAAGTGCTGTGATTACAAGCATGAGCCATCATGCCCGGCTTCATTTTTTTTTTTAATTTCATAGACATTTTTGGCCGGGCACAGTGGCTCAGACCTATAATCTCAGGACCTAGGGAGACTGAGGCAGGAGGATTGGTTAATCCCAGGGGTTCAAGACCAGTCTGGGAAACATAGTGAGACCTTGTATCTATTGATTTACATCTTTGCCTGTAACTTCCATCTCCCTAAAATGTATAAAATCAAACTGTAACCCAACCACCTTGGGCACCTCTTGAAAATGTGCCCTGGGCCATGGTCCCTCATATTTGGCTCTGAATAAACTTCTTTAAATATTTAAAGAGTTTGGCTTTTGTCAACAGTTTTCAGAGTATAAGCTTTGTACCTCTTTAGGTAAATTTATTCCTAAGCACTTTATTGTATTTTTGATGCTATTGTAAATGAAATTGTTTTCTTAATTTCATTTTTGGATTGCTTGCAAGTGCATAAAACACAATTGATTTTGACATATTGATTTTGTATTCTACAGCCTTGCTCAACTCATTTATTAGTTCTTATAGTTTTTTAGTGGATTCCAAGATAGGATTAACATGGCTGATGAGAAGCAGCTAGTGTGTTTCCTCCATAGAGTCAACCAAAATAGAATTCCTCAGTGCTCAGAGGGGAAGGAGTCAAGTAGCACACCCATTCACCCATTACTTATCAGAGAAGTGAGAAGATTTATAGAGCACAAAGAAGAGAAAAATTGATCAGCCTGGGTGACTACAAGCCAGACTTGCCTGAATCACTGCACAAACAATGAGCAGTCTCTGAACTCAGCAGGAGAGGTGAGTTCAGGAGGGGAATTCAGGAGTTCTGTGCTCCTGCCATGGACTTTGAAGGTCCCTGAACCTTAGGGGACTCTAGTGCCTTACAGGAAACTGCCTTACTCACTGCTGTGCTTTGCCAAAAGCCACATGGAGCAATGCAGGGAAGAATGTCTTGAGTGGCTCCATCAGCCATTTCCTGAAAACTCAACCCTTGCTGATGGCTACTTTCTAGTCATTCTGGGAAATAACAAGGATTCTGCTGTGGCACACAGTTCCTAACTGGGGCTGGTTCCCATGAAAAGACTTGGGGTACTCATACTTTTACATTCTGAACACAGACTTCTTGAGGCTGAGGCAGGGTGGCTGGGTGGGGCTTGTTGCTCTAGCAACCTTTCACTCTTCTTGTGGACACTTTTGTATAGCCTCTTTTGGATAGCAGTGCTACCCTAGTAGGTGGCGTCTCCTTTCCAATCCCCACTAGGGTAGCCAATAGAGTACACAGATGGGAAACTTGAGCATTTCCCCCCCCTTGCACCTTACGCAAAGGCTCAAGGCAGACAGAGAACATGGAGAGCCTTCCCTAGTGCCACTCACTGTCTGGGTTGGCTGAGCACTCCCTCTGCAGCAAAATAGGCCAAGCAGGAAGATCACAGCCACCATTGTTGCTGGCTGTCTCCCTCAAGTGCCACCTCTTGGCTGGAAGTCAATAGGCACTGCCCATTACATATGATATAGTACTTCAGCTTTTGGGAAAGCTTCATCCTAAACCCCAGCTGCTACCACTAGCCAAGTGACTCCAGTCACTCAGTACACCTTGAGTCTGTACAGGTACCCAGCACAGTACTGCTACAACTGGCAATTGAGAAACTCACCACACCAAGGCAATATATAACCAAAGGAACTCTACAGTGCCTATGCCAGCCACCTGACAATCCCAAATAAGAAGAAATACTCTACCCATAGAGAAGGAACCAGAAAAATAATTCTGACAATATGAAATAACAGAGTTCTACAACATCCACAAAAGATCACACTAACTCCTCAGTAATGGACCCTAACTAAAATTAAATCTTTGAAATTTCAAACATAGAATTTGAACGATTGATTATAAAATTTCTCAGTGAGATCCAGGAGAAAGTTGAAAACCAGAATTTCAGAAAAAAATTCAGGATGTGAATTGAAAATTCTCCAAAAAGATAGACACTTAAAAAACAAGCAAACAAACAAAAAAGCAAGCTGAACTTCTGGAAGTGAGAAACTCATTTATGGAAGTACCAAATACAATGGAAAGTTTCAACAGTAGACTAGAACAAGTAGAAGAAAGAATTTCAGAACTTGAAGACAAAGCTTTTGAAGTAACCCAATCAGAAAAAAAAAAAAAAAAAAAATCAAGAGAATGGAACAAAATCTCCTAGAAATATGGGATTGTGTAAAACATCCAAACCCAAGAATCACAGATGCTCCTAAAGAAGAGAGAGCAACAGGTTTGGAAAACCTATTTGAGAAAAACTTCCCTGGCCTTGTCAGAGATACAAACATCTTGTATCTAAACATCTAGATACAAGAAGCCCAAAGAACCCCTGGAATATTCATTGCAAAAAGTTGATCTTTAAAGCATATAGTCATCAGGTTATTCAAAACTAATGCAAAGAAAAGAATTTTAAGGGCAGTGAGACAAAAGTATCAAATAATTTACAAAGGTTAACCTATCAGACTAACAGTAGACTTCCTAGCAGAAACTCTATAAACCAGAAGGAATTGCAATTCTATCTTCAATCTCTTTAAGCAGAATAGCAGTCAGCAAAGGTTTTTGTATCCTGCAAAACTAAGTTTAGTAAATGAAGAAGAAATAAAATCTTTATCAGACAAGCAAATGCTGAGGGAATTTGTCATCACTAGACCAATTCTACAAGAAATACTCAAAGGAGTTCTAAATATTGAAATAAAAGATAAAAATACACCAGTAGAAAAACAATGGAAATCACAAATCTCACAGGGCTTGTAGAAGACCAACACAACAGAGAGAGAGAGAGAGAGAGAGAGAGAGAGAGAGAGAGAGAGAGAGAGAGAGAGAGAGAATCAACACAAATCAAACCCAAGGCTAGCAGAAGAAAAGATCAGAGCCGCACTAATTAAAATTGAAAGAAAAAATAAAAAAGATCAAAAAACCAGAAAGTTGGTTCTTCAAAAAGATAAAAAAATTGATAGATCCCTAGTTAGATTAATTAAGAAATAAAGAATATTCAAATTAACTTAATCAGAAATGAAAATGGAGACATTACAACTGATAACACAGAAATACAAAAGATCATTCAAGATTATTATGAATACCTCTATGCAAACAAATTAAACAATATAGAGGAAACAGATGAATTTTTGAAAACATCCAACCCCCAATCTTGAATCAGGAAGAAATAGAAATTCAAATAGACCAATAATAAGCAGCAAGATTGAAACAGTAGTTAAAAGTAAAAAAAAAAGAAGTCTGGGATCTGACAGACTTGGAATCGAATTATACCAGACTTTCAAGGAAGACTGTTATCAATTCTACTGAAGCTATTCCAGATTGAAAAGGAAGGAATTTTCCCTAACTCATTCTATGAAGCCAGTATCACTCTGATACCAAAACAGAAAAAGACAACAAAAATGAAAACTATGGATTAATATTTCTAATTAATATAGACACAAAAATCCTTAAAAAAATACTAGCAAACCGAATTCAACAGTACATTAAATAAAACACACCATGATCAAGTAGATTTTATCCCAGGGATATACAGATGGTTCAACATACACAATTCAATAAATGTGATCCACCACATAAACAGAATTAAAAACAAAAACGGTATGCTCATTTCAATAGATGCAGAAAAAGCATTTGATAAAATCCAGCATCCTTTCATGACAAAAAACTCTCAGCAAACCAGGCATAGAAGGAACATTCTTCAAAATAACAAAAGTCGTGTATAATAAACCCACAGCCAATGTCATCCTGAATAGAGAAAAGTTGAATACATTCCCCCTCAGAACTGGAACAAAGCAAGGACACTCACTCTCACTTTCACCATTCTAGTCAACATAGTACTGGAAGTCCTAGCCAGAGCAATCAGGCAAGAGAAAGAAATAAAGAAATATTCCAAGGAGTATTTCAAATTGGAAAATAAATCAAACTATCTCTGTATGCTGACAATATGCTCTTATACATAGAGAATCCTAAAGACTTCTCCAAAAGACTCTTGGACTTGATAAATGAATTCAGTAAAGTTTCAGGATACAAAATCAACACACACAAGTCAGTAGCATTGCTATACGAATAGCAACCAAGCTGAGAATTAAATCATGAACTCAATTTCATTTGCAATAGCAGCCAAAAAGCTAAAATACCTAAGGATTTATTTAACCAAGGAGGTGAAAGATCTCTACAAAGAGAACTGCAAAACACTGATAAAAGAAATTGTAGAGGACACAAACAAATGGAAAAACATCCTATGCTCATGGATTGGAAGAATCAACTTGTTAAAATGAACTTATTACTCAAAGTAATCTACAGATTCAGTGCAATCCCTATCAAACTACCAATGTCATTTATTATAGAATTAGAAAAAAACAATTCTAAGATTCATATGGAACCAGAAAGAGCCAGAATAGCCAAAGCAAAAAGAAAAATACTGGCAGTACCACATTACCTGACTTCAAATTATACTACAAGGCTATAGTAACCAAAACAACATGGTACTAGTACATTGACCAATGGAGCAGAATAGAGAATCCAGAAATAAACCAAATACCTACAGCCAGCTGACTTTGACTAAGCAGACAAAAATATACACTGGGGAAAGAGCCTGCTATTCAACAAATGGTGCTGGGAAAACTGGATAGCAGCATGCAGAAAAATGAAACTCGATCTTCATCTCTCACCATACACAAAAATTAACTCAAGGTGGATTAAACACTTAAATGTCAGACCTGAAATTATAGAAATCCCAGATGAAGACTAGAAAAAATTATTCTGGACATTGGCCTAGGCAAATAACATATAGCTAAAGCAAATGCAACAAAACAAAAATAAATAAATGGGACTTAATGAAACTAAAATGCTTCTGCACAGCAAAATAAATAATCAGCAGAGTAAATAGGCAAACCATGAGGGGAGATACTTGCAATCTATACATCAGACAAATAATTAATATCCAGAATCTACAAAGAACTCAAATCAGCAACAAAACAAAACAAAACAAAACACCCCATTAAAAAGTGGGCAAATGACATGAACAGACCTTTCTTAAAATAGGATGTGCAACTGGCCAAAAAACATATGAAAAAATGATCAACATCACAAATCATCAGGGGAATGCAAATTAAAACCACAATGAAATATCACCTTACGCCAGTCAGAATGGTTATTATTAAAAAAAAAAAAAAAAAAAAAAAAAGATGCTGGCACGATACAGTGAAAAGGGATATACATATTTCCTAAAAAAAAAAAAAAAAGAATGAAATAATGTGTTTTGCAGCAACTTGGAAGGAATTGGGGAACAGCATCCTAGGTGTACCAATACAGGAACAGAAAACTAAACATTACATGTTCTTACTTATAAGTGGGTGCTAAACTAAGGATCTGAAAAGGCATAGACAATGGTATAATGGGCAACGGAGACTCAGAAGGTGGAGACTTGGAAGGGATAAAAGGATGAAAAATCACCAATCAGGTACAATGTGCTCAGGTGACGGTGGTGGATGCGCTCAAAACTCAGCCTTCTTTGCCACTATACATGTAACCAAAAATTATTTGTACCCCTTAAAGATATTAAAACAAAAATAAAAATAAACAAAGTGACATTCTCATATCAAAAATAAATAAAGGGGAAATCAGACGAAGAATTTTTTTTAAAAACCAAACCATTTAATTGTGTCTTAGAAGGTAAACAATATATGGAGTCAGATCCCAAGCCCTGGGAACGCCAGAGCTACAGTTCCAAAACGTGATGTGGTTTTCTCAAAAGAGTTCAGAAGGGTCAGAACTCGAGGTGTTACGAGGCAGAGAACATATGGAATTCATGCATTCCATGTAACAGTTTCACAAATTACCAGAAACAGACCCCAAGAGTCTCAAGATGGGGAAAATTCATCTCCTGGTTTTACAGGTAAAAGAACGAAGAGTACCCAGAATGTTGTGTTGACTTCTCTTCCTTTTTCTCACACCATCTGAAGCCTGTACTGACTATCACATACCCAACTCACAGCAGCTGAAGCTGCAGCTTAGGTTTGAAACCAGTCCCTCTATCCGACAATTCACTTCCATGTGATGCCATGGCAAGAGAGACCGGAAGCAGAGAGATCTCATCAGGACAGCTTTTTAACAAACACTGAAAGTGAAAAAGAACCCTCTGGCGGTACACTGATTTAGTTTATAAGATTTTAATTTACAAATTTAAAAAGTTACGTTTTACTTTTTCTCCCTTTTCTCTTCTTTCTTTACATCACTCTTTTCCTTATCTTTCTCCTTCTCTTTGTCGCCTTTTCTATCCTTTTTGCTCTCCTCTTTTTCCTGCCCTTCTTTCTTTTCTGCATCCTGGTTGGCAATGTTGTTGTTGATGAGGTCGTGCAGGGCGACCACAGAGTGGATCAGAGAGGCTGAATACACCATAACCATTTGGTCATTGGTCTTCAGGTAAAAGGCTTGACAAACTCCTGCAGGCTGACATCTGGCAGCAGGTTGAAGACATCCTGCAGCTGGTAGATAATCTGATGGTTGATGGGCAGCTTGCCTGTGGCTACTTTTTCCAGATAGCTCCTGATCTCCAGAAGCTTGGAGTTCGGTCCCTTCAAGCCAGGGACCTGGTTTGTGATCCGCTGGGAAAGAGTGCCCACTGTAGTGTCTTTGATGTCTCGTGACAAGTGTTCCACTGCAACTTCTTCAGCTTCCTCTGCTCCAATTTCGCTGGTCATCTGCTCAAATGTTTTTGAGGCTGGAATTCCATCATGATGAACTTCTGCCACAGAAATATATGCTTCTGTGGGCGGCCCCAGGTCCTTTGACTTCACATCAATAATGACCAATACTGAGTTAGGGCAGTATCTTTTCATGAGTTCACTAATGGCGATGTCATTCTTGTGTCGTTGTGTTGGCTTCTCTTCCTTTTTCTCACATCATCTGTGGTACCATCCAACTATTCTTTCTCTGGCATTGACCTTCTTAAACATTCCATACATGTTTTCCAAATAATCATGGTCTAAAAACCAGACAGAATCATCTTTGTCATCCTCATCAAAAGGGACTGCAAAACCGTTGGGATACATCAAGTACTTTCTTTTGCCATGACCCCAAAAGAACGCCAACAATGCGCTTCTGGTTTCCAACCTTGCCGATTCGGTTGGAATGATCCACCACACTGAGAAGCACCAGGGAGTGGACCCCCCACCTTCTGTACCACCAGCTCCGGCATCGCGACACACCCCGCCCGCCAGGACTGGCTCCCTGCGACCTGCAAACACCGGCAGCGGCTCCCGCGGCTCCTCCAGGCCCAGCTCCTCCTTTTTCGCTTCCAGATGAAGAATTCTTGGTGGACAGTTTTTTTTTTTATCCTTGGAGTCCTTTAGTAAGTCATTCCATTGCATTCTTGCCTGCATTGTTCTAGTTGAGAAGTAAGCTGTTAATCACATTGGGATTTCTTTATAAGTGATTAGTTATTTTCCTCTTGCTGGTTTTAAGGTTTTCTCATTGTCTTTGGCTTTCAGCATTTTTACTATAATGCATCTGTTTATGAACCTCTTTTATCCTACTTGTAGTCCTTCATGCTTCATGGTGGTGTAAGTTGTTGCTTTGTAATAAATTTGAGCAGCTTTTTGCCATTATTTCTGTAAATATTTTTTCTGCTCCTTTCTCTTTCTCTCATCCTTCACTCCCATCATGTTTATACCCTTGAGACTCTGTTTATTTTTCTTCATTCTTTTTTCTCTGTTCTTTGACTTGCATGATCTCTATTGATCTATCTTCAAGTTGTGTAATTCCTTCTTCTACTAGTTATAATCTATTGTCGAGCCCTCTTCAGTGAGTTTTTAATTTTAGTTATTGTATGTTTCAACTCCAGAATTTCCACTGGGTTCTTTTAAAATAATTTCTATCTCTTTATTGATGTTATCTGTTTGATGCAACATTGTCATTGTCACTATATGTTCCTTTTCCCCCTTTAATCACACTCTTCTTTAATTCTGCAAATATATTTATAAAAGTTACTTTGAAGTCTTTTTCTGTTCAATCCAACATCTGGTGGCTCTCACAGGCAATTTGTGCTGCTTGCTTTTTAAAAAAAAAGGCTGGGCTCAGTGGGAGGCCAAGGCAAATGGATTGCCTGAGACCACGGGTTCAAGACCAGCCCAGGCAACTAGGTGAGACCTCATCTCTACAATAAATAAAAAATTAACTGGGCATGGTAGTGCACTCCTGTTGTTCTGGCTATTTGGAAGGCTGAGGCAGAAAGATTTCCAGAGCCCAGCAGTTCAACGCTGGGGTGGCTGTGAGCATGCCACTGTACTCTAGCCTGGGCAATGGAGTGAGACTCCAATTCAAAACAAAACAAAAAAACAGTGTATGGACCATACTACTTTACAGGCATTCTAAATTTTTGGTAGAAATGGGACATTTTAGATAATGTATTGTAAAAACTCTAGGTACTGGTTTCCTCTCATCTTGGGAATTATTATTGTTACATGCTTGTTTATTTTTTACTGACTGGCTGGAAGAAGAGAACTCCTACCTCGCCACTGAACCCATCTGGAGCTTACTCAGCAAGAGGTATCTGGGGGCAGGATGATAAGTGCTGATGTTCTGCATTTATCTTAGGAAGAAAGCCTTTAAACTATGAGCTTAGGTGTGAGGGACCCCTGTGTTCTTGGCTGTAGCTGTCAGAATTGGAGTTTCTGCCTCACTGGGCTGGGAAGGAAGAAGGGAATCATAAAATACCACAGACACTCAACTTTCTTACGAAAAATTTTATAGATTTCCTTGAATAGACGCTTTTTAACTTTCTGTTTGGCCTTGGGATAATTTTCAGAGGTTTTAGTTTTTAAAAATAATTCGCACTAGGTTCACCAAGGAGGGGCCAGAAAAGCTACTCATACTGTCAGGTTGGAAGTTGATCTCCTACAGCATACATTTTTGACTAATCAAAATTTACTTGGCACATTTACTATTTCCCTGGACAATGCAAGGACTTAGAGAACTTCAACTTATTTATCTTCCTTTTGATCTGTTTGGTATTGTTTTGTGTATTTTAATCTTGCACCCATTAAAACCATCCCAAAGATGTTATTACTGCAATATACAGTCAATATTTATTTATATTTACCATGATAATTCATCTGAAATTTACCTTCTGCCTGAATACTCTATAATATTTATTTTAGTGTGGGTGTATTTATGATTATTTCTTTTCATTTTGTTTGGCTGAAAATATTTTTATCTTACCTTCATTCTTGAATTATTTTTCTCTGAGAATAGACTTCTATGTAGGCAGTTATATTCCTTTGGTAGTTTGTGGATATCATTCCATTGTCTTCTGGTTTTTATATGCTCTATTTAAAATCAGATGTCAGTCTAATTGCTGTTCATCTGAAGGCAATACAAGTTGTTTCCTCTAACTGCTTTAAAGTTTTTTTTTTCCAGCAATTACATTGACATGCCCAAAAGTAGATTTTTTTCTTCCATTATATTTGGGGTTTGTAGAGATTATTGAATATGTGAGTGGATTGTTTTCAATACTTTTGAAATATTTTTAATTTATTTCCTCTGTTTCATTCTCTTTGTTCTTTTTTCCTGGGGCTGTACCCACATATATGTTAGATATTTTCATTCTATTCCCTTTGGCTCTTATACTGTCTTCTGCTTTCCATTCTTTTGTCTTTCTGTGACTAACATTGGTGTTTCTCCCCCGTCTTTTCTTCCAATTTACTAAATCTTTTTGGTTATATCTACTCCAGAGGTTTCCATCTGTCTTGGCTCACAACATCCTTCATACCTCATTTATTCATGCTGTGATGCTCCTAGGTGAAAATAAATACCTAACAGTTCTGTTTCTCAAGTAGTTAGGTCCAAAGAGCCTAATATGTATTACTGCCATAACATTGTAGCCTACTTTTTGGCATTGCACAGCTTCTCAAATCATGGAATCATATAGGAAATTACTACCTTTACTTCTTGCGTTACATTGATTTTAATGAAGCAATTGCTTGTATCTTTAAAAACAGGTTTGCAAACATATGATGGCATAAAAATGAATGTAGCCATTTAATGCTGAAAGTATAAACTACTTTGAACTAATAGTTTGTATTGTGTCCAACCGATGTCACTGTGTTTCCTTTCAAAATATAAAATATTCTGCATCCTGTGATTTTTACTGAAGTGCCCTGGGGCACCTTGGCATATAGTTTGAGAACTGTGGGTCTACTCTTTTGTTAAACACATCCGTTAAGTTCTGAACTTCAGTTATTGTGTGTGTTTTAGTTCTATAATATGCATGTGGTTCTTTTTCCAAATCGGCTTTATCTTATTTAGAGATAGTTTTTTAGTTTCCTGCCAAAATTCTCAATGTTGTTCTTGACCATAATACCTATAGTTATTTTAAATTCTGTAAGCAACTCCAAAATCTCTGCATCTGTGGATCTGTTTCTATCGACAGTTGTTTCTCTTCAGAAGTCATTATCCTGTCTTCTTCCATGCCTTCTTATAATGATAATGATGGTGATATTGATGATGATAATGATGATGATGCCAATAACATTCTAGACATTGTCTTTGGAAAACCGTGTGTAGAACAATTTGAGGCCTAGGATGATAGTGTCTTCCTAGGATCTTGGATCTTGACAGGTGCCTGGTGACACTAGCCAAAATATTTCACTCTCAGAGTCTGGGATGCCTCAGAGCTGTGCTTCAGTCCCTGTGAGAGATGGCATAATTTTCGATCACATTTATTGTGAGGGTGCGTTCCTCAAGATACTCACTATATGCTTGGGGGACACAGGTCTTTACTGGGTATTCTCAATATTATTGCATTCTGGATCCCTTGAAGCTGTCAAAGTTCTTTCTAACCTCTTATTCTTTCAGACACTTTTGATGGAAATGGAAAATGCCACCAGGGAGAAGCAGCCCAAATGAGTGTTGTTTTTTTGGTTTTGTTTTGTTTTCTTCGGCATCCTGACCTGTGATTCTTCACTATCTTGTTAAGTCTCCTATGCCCTTAAAGAAGATTTTAACAGAAATCTGTCTACTCAGCTTTTCTGCTTGTCCTTAACAGAGTAGTTAGTTTTGATCTTGTCCACCACCATTAGAAGCAAGATTGGGGGTGATGTCATTTCAACCTGCAGAAATGTGTGCATTCTGTGCTGGAGGGGGAACAGGGCAAACCAAACTGCCATTTTGTTTCAGACTATACAGCGCATTAAGAATTGATTCTTTTGCTCAGAAAAGGATGATCCTGTGTAATGCCAAATGGAAAGATGTTGCAATAAAGAACTGAGATGAGAAGAGGGGAGGTAAATATCTTTTAATATTATGATAAGAGGATGTGCTTTACTTCACCTCAGCAATGTCAGAAATAGAATGGGGCCCTAAAGAAGAAGATGCAGAAAAATACTCTCCCTTGGGAGGATGAGTCCCCATCCTAATGGCAACAGGTCAAGATGAAGAGCAGAGATATCCCTTAAGAAACACCCTATAGGCCAGGCTTGGTGGCTCAGCCTGTCATCCCAGCACTTTGTGATGCTGAGGCACATGGATTGTCTGAGCCTGTGGGTTCGAGACCAGCCCAGGCACCTTGGTGAGACCTCGTCTCTACAATAAATCAAGAAACACCCTATAATTGGGAATGGCCATTTCATATTAGAAACACTGATGATAATATTCAGTTTGAGGTAGTTTCCTGTTCAATTACCCTTTGTTACTCACCCTTCCAAACCTTTAGTAAAATCTATCTCACCCAATACCCTTGCTTTAGTGATGTCTTCAGGGAGAAATACGGGTTCTCCCATGGGCTAAGAAGGTGCATGGATTGGACAGAAGAACATAGCTTGAGGTGATGAAAAGGAATCTGGATAGGAGGTCACCAAGAGAATGCCAACACCTTCTCTTGGTATTCCTAGAGATTGGGGGCATCTACTGAACTTCTCAATCATATCTTTCAAACAGTACTGAAGCCTTGACCTCACTCCCAGAAGTTCTGATTTAACTGGTCTCAGAGCAAACCCAGTCCTGGGCTTTTTCAAAAGCTCCTTATGAGGTTTTAACATGCAGCTTGAGTGGAGACACAGTATCCTAGATGCATCCCTCGATCAGACATAGGGCCCTCTCCTTGCTAAGCCCTTACAGGGCACTTGAACCTCACTCAGATCTTCTTGTCTGATGTATCAACATGAAGTCATTATTGCCAGTAGCTCAGGCACAACATTATAATGAAAACAGACAGTTGATTAATGGGGACAAGAGGCAGAGACATAGTCAAAAGTCAGTTTTGGGTTTTTCTTCCTTGTTTCTGTTAATGGGTCAGATCTGGGTGTCATGCTGTGTGCAGCCTGTACTTTGCAAAGACGACCTCAGCAATATCTCCCTTCCTGCATGCTCCTCTGCTATGTGACCTTACTCATCAAGATGTGGGGCCCAGGCCAGGCGTGGTGGCTCAAGCCTATAGTCCCAGCACTTTGGGAGGCTGAGACAAAAGAATTGCTTGAGCCCGTGGGTTTGAGACCAGCCTGGGCAACATGGTGAGACCTTGTCTCTACAATAAATAAAAAATTAGCCAGTTGTGGTAGTGTGTGCCTGTAGTTCCAGCTCTTTGGGTGGTTGAGGAGGAAAGATCACTGGAACCCAACAGGTCGATGCTGGGTTGGCTGTGTGTGTGCTACTGCACTCCAGCCTGGGTGATGGAGTGAGACTCCAACTCAAAAGGAAAAGAAAAAAAGATGTGGAGCCCAACTCCCTTCTTGAATCTAGGTGAGACTGTCACTTCTTCAACTCGCAGACTTTGGCAAAACTGATGTGCTGTAACTTCTGGGGTCGAGTCATGAGTGACCAGGCAACTCCTGCCTTGTTCATGAGAACATTTGTGCTGAGGTCTCTGAACCACTGTGGAAGAAGTCCAATGTTCTTGAGGTAGCCAAGCTGGACAGGTCATGTGCTTGTGCTCGAGTCAACAGTCTGGCTGAGCTCTCAGTATGTAGTCAGCACCAACTGTCAGCTGTGGGAGTGAAACAACTTGGATGTCTAGTTGGAGGTCAGTCTAGATTTCAGATGACTATGGCCGCAGCCAGCATCTGTCTGCAATTGCATGAGAGACCCCAAGGGAACCACCCAGTAGAGCCCTTCCTAGAATTTTTGACCCCAGAATCTACATACATAACAAAATGGATATGGTTTGAAGTGAATACGTTTTGGTATAATTTGCTATGCAGCAACAGTAATGATAACATACTGTAAATTGTTATTTTATTTCACAAATGTTGCTGACTGCTTGTTGTATGCCCAGCTTTGCATTTGACGCTGTGACTCCCAGTGAAAAGATTCCTGCCTCCACACTGCTCACAGTCTAGGGCGTGAGTTAGGCCCTGACTCAGAGGAGAGTGATGCAATGTCTTAAGTGCTATCTTTGCGTGGGCACTACTACTTGTTCTCCAATATCTGTTCTTATTTTTTTCCTCAGTGATAGAACCCCTGAGAGTGGACTGGGCACAGGGATCTTGGAATAAAATGACTGTACTTCCCAGCTTCCCTTGCAGCTAAGTGTAACCGTGCGAGTAGGTTCTGACCTATGAAATGGAAGCTGAAGTGCAGTGTGCAGCTTCTGGGAAGGGCCCTCTGAGGAAAGAGATGTGCTTTTCATTCTCTTTCTTCCTTCCAGATAGCCAGAATGTGGATGCAACAGCTATGGCTTGCAATATGAGGCATATACCATCTGCAAAGAGTAGAGCATCAGGGAAAAGGAGCCTGGGTTGCTCTGTCCTACCAGCCTGGGACCATCTACCTTAGAGAGGAATTAATTCCATCTTGTTCAAGCTATTGTAATTTGAGGTTACAATTTATCTATGATCACATTGCAATAATACAATCTCTATTTTCTTTGCCTCTCTTGGACATCAGCTTCAATGTCTCCCTAAGCAGACCCTGATGTCTCCTGTTGTACGTGAACTCTTACCATCAGAAATGATTGAATGACAACCCCCTACAGTGTGAAAACCCCAGTGTGAAAACCCCAGGGAAGGACACTGATTGGTCCAATATGGGCCAGGTTACCGCCCCTGGGCCAATAACTGTGACCAGGGAGGCAGGCCAAGGAGTACAGGTAAAGAAGCTGGGGCCACCAGGTGAGGGGTCACTTCCAGGGAGCATGAAGCCCAGGGGGCAGTCCTGCTGCAAGGTCCCCACATTGGACTAATTTCCCTGCCCCATTCCCCAGAGGGTGTAAGGGACACTCAGCCTGTCATGCCACTTTGTAGGTCATGTCTCTGAGGGGACACACAGGTTGCACAGCCAACCTGTGCACCGGAAACCAGCCACCAGGCCTTTCCACTACTGGAAGCTTCCAGCCTAGAGGACGGAGCAGAACAGTGTACAGCATGCATTCTGGATTGACTCAGCATTGCTACATCCCTTCTGTGTAAACTGAGCAGGTTCTCTTTCAGACTCATGGCTTCCTCATCTGTGAAGGGGAGATAATGCTGGTTTCCACCTCCTAGGCTCCTGCAGGGATGAGACACACTGAGTGTTAAAGCGCAGAGTATTCTTTCTGGCTGCTCGATAAATGCTGGCTTCCATTTTCTCAGTGGGGGAAAGAGGTTCAGAGGGGAAGTGTCAGGCTCGCGGCCTACAGGGGTCTGTGTGTTGACTCCTTCCCCTTCTAGAACCCAGTCTTCCTGCAGCCAGGGCTCCCTCACCACAAGTCTTCACTCTCTGCCACTCATCAGGGAAGTAGCATCTCCTCCCTAGGGTGAGCCTGGGACCACGGACCCAGACCCAGCTCTTCCGTCATCCTCCCCATAAATCTAATCTCCTCCTTCCCTCCCTTGCCCAGAGTCAGTGCTGTGTTTTGTTTTTGCATTTTTTTATTGTGATAAAATATATATAACATAAAATGGATCATCTTGACCAGTTTTAAGGGTCCACCATGGTGGCATTAAATGCATTCACATTGTCATGCAACCATCACCACCATCCACCCACAGAACTCTTTCCAGCTTCCCAAACGGAAACTCTGTCCCCCTTAAACACTAACTCCCAATCCTCCTCCCCCAGCACCCACCACTCTACTCTCTGCCTCTATGAATCGACTGCTTTAGGGACCTCATGTAAGTGAAGCATTCAGTATTTGTCCTTTCACGACCGGCTTGTTTCACCTGGCCTAGTGTCCTCAATGTTCACCTATGCTATAGCATGGGTCAGAATTTCCTTCCTCTTTAAGGCTAAAGAATAAACATGATACCATAGGTATATATACACCACATTTTGTTTATTCAGGCATCTGTCAGTGGACATCAGAGTGTTGTCTTCCCTCTTTGCTGAGTAGGCTAGGAGGGGCCCTTGGGAGGGACGGAGGCTCCTTCCAGAAGCCCCTTTCTGATTTGCTTTGATGTCTCAAAATGGCAGCAGGATTGGACATCCAGCTAAGGAGTTTTTAAGACTAGCTGTCAGCGAGGAACTGAACTGGGGCTGGGGAGAGGTGAGGGACCACGAGACAGAGGCAGTGGGATATGGGGGGCTAGGGGGCTGAAGGGTGGGGGTAGGGAATCAAATTCTAAGCTGCAGAAGATGAGCAGTGAAGGATCAGGGAGCTGGGGTATTCCTTCCCTGGGGCAGGCACCTCAGGGCTGGCACTCTGCCTCCCCCCGAGAGGGACAGTCACAGGTCCTGAAAAGAGACAGACACTTCCAGAAGAATCTATCCCCTGCCTTCCATCACCTGAGTCAAATATGGCACTGGTGCTCCTCCCATGAGCCAGGGCCAGGACTACAGGGGAACAAGGGAGGTGGTGAGGTACCAGGTATATGCAGGAAGTGCAGCATGAAGATGGAAAGTGTGAGTGGTGGTGGGAGATGATCTGGGCTCCAGTCTTGATGCTGTACTCACAGCAATGGGACCACAGGCAAGCCACTTGGTGTCTCTGGGCCTTAGGGTCCCCATCTGTAAAATGAGGCTATCACTCACTGCTCCTTGGTGGTGATATGAGGTGTCTTTGTCAGCTTGGCTGCTCTAATCAAATACCATAGACTGGGTGGCTTAAACAACAGATGTTTATTTTCTCATAGCCTGGAAGTTGGAGGTCTGAAGTCAGGGTGCCAGTGTGGTCAGGTTGTGGTAAGGGCCTTCCTTCTGCTGGGCTGACAGCCGCCTTCTTGCTGTGTTCGCATGACCTCTTGGTGCGTGTTGGGGGAGAGAGTGAGCTCTTTGGCATCGCTTCTTACAAGACACTGATCCTATATGACCAGAGTCTACCTTGTGACCTCATTGACCCTGACTTACATTCGGATAGCCCCGTCTCCAAATGGAGTCCCAGGCTGGGGTAGGGCTTCAACATATGAAACTTGAAAGGGGACACAACTTGGCTTGTGGCAGGGTGTGGGTGGTTTAGCTCCTGTGGAATGCAAGAGCCAGAGGATTTTGCTATTGCAGATGTCATCTCCTGGTTCTTGCCTGTGCTCTTTCTCCTGTTCTCTGGAGCCCATTTCCTGACACCTTCTAGGAAGCCCTCCCTGACTGCCTTGAAGAGGTGTTTCTTGCCCTGGGCTCCCACTGGCACCTGGGGCCTTTTGCTGCACCTCTAACTATGGTGACACTTTCACTGAAAACTGTCTAACACCCCACTTGCCAGCACACTCCTGTGGGAGTGGGGCATCTTCGTTTTGCTGTCTTCAGTGTGCCATCCAGGCCCCTGGAGGCCCTGGGGGCTCAGGAAGGGACTGATGTGCACAGGCCTCAGTTTCCCCCAATGTCCACATCACTCTTTTACTTCATTCAGGTTTCAGTTCAAATGTTGCCACACCAGAAAGATCTCTGACTAATGGGGACCCATATCTGCATCATTCTTGAACACTGGCCTTGATTTCCTTCCTACCTAGCACTTACCATGGCCTGAATTGTCCTAGTAATCACTAAGATTACTTACTTATCACCTGGACTGTAAGGCCCTGTGGACAAGGACCTTGTTTTGTACTCCTGCAACCTGGCACAATGCATGTGACATATTTGCGACAGAACAGCTAAGTGGACAGGGAGGCGTCATGCCTCAGGCCACTTTGAACAACTCTTCGGCTTGCAAGCCACCTCCATGCCCTCACATGGGTAAGTACACAGCATTTACAAAGCACTTGTTTCATCCAGGTCTCATTTGATTGCCGCAGTATACCATTTCACAGATGGGAACACTGAGACTCAGATGGGTGAGGCAGTTTGCTCAAGGGGGTAGGTCTGGCTGCCACATTCCTTCCCTCCCCCTCTGCACCTCCCCTCCTTTGCGGGTCACTCTGCCACACACCACTCCCCACCCACCACCTCCTCATGGGTGGCTCCAGGCCTCTAGCCGCTCTCCACAGCCTCCACCCCCACACCTGCCTCCCTCCCCAGTGTACCCAAGTTCCTTCTGGAGGGGAGCTGGCAGGGTGTGTCGACGCCTGCCAGGGCCGAGTCCCCAGTGTGTCATCTGCTCAGGATCTGAAACTGTCCTCCAAAGACCTTCATGCCTCAGACCATGAGGGTTTCGTATTGAGCACCAACTCCAGCCGGTCGCAAGAGGCTGCCTGGAGTGCTGTGCTGAGAATGCTGGCGCTGAGCTTGGCTCAATAGGGTACTATGTTGTATCGATTAGTAATGCCTGCCGTGAGCTTGGGAGCAACATGATGGCATATGTGTCAAGACTGCTCTGGGCTTGTGTTTACTGTTTCTTTACCTGTATTGCTTCACCTCTGTGGTCTGCAGGTATGAACATCCTCTGGCCCCAGCCCACTATCCCTCCTTCTCTGCTTTCCCCTTGTTTTCACTGACCAGCCACATGGTGAAGAGGAAGGTCTGGGCCTTAGAGTTCCAAAACAATACAAAGCGGAAGGACTATGGCCCATGCCATGTGGTTCTGTGTCTCAGTTTCTTCACTGCAGACAGCTACCTGACCTCTCTTGGGACTTGGGGTCTGACACTCCAATCAGGTGAGCATTAAGTGGGAGAGAAGTGCCCCTTCCTGACGCAGTCCCAGCACCCTGAGGGGAGTCAGGGCAGAGGCAAGGTGCCATGCTGGGGGCAGGAGGTGGGAGGAGGCAGGAAGGCCTCTCCTAGCACTGCCAGCACCGATCGGATGCGCTTCTTCCACCCCTAGCTGACCCTGGGCGTCCCCAACATGCTCTCTCTGGTTCCAATACCCGTTGCCTTGGAGACCACCGCTCTGGGGTGCAGGGAGCTCAGAACCACATCTCAGTGCTTTCCAAGGTGTGTGCACTGCCAACCCTTCTGCCCTCCATTGCATAGGTGGGGGAACTGAGGCCACAACAGTGACAAGTGGCTGGTCAAGGCCAGGGCAAAATCTCGCAGCATGCTCAGGAAAAGACTGACACCTCAAGCTTTGTCCTTCACAGGCACAGCCAGGTACGTGCAGATGATCTCAGGCTGATGAGATTGGGCTGACATGATGTGGAGCCTGGGGCTCATGGTGGCCATGGCTTCTCTTATGTGGGGTCCCCCCTTCCAGAAGCACAAATATTACCTCACATGGCACTGGTTGTGTTTTAATTACTTCACATCCATTAGCTCATTCATATCAAAAACAATTATTTGAGATGAGAACTTTCATGATCTCCATCTTATGGATGAGGAAACTGAGACACAGAAGGGTTAAGAAACTTGCCCAAACTCACACAGCTAGTAGGTGGAGGGGTCAGATGTGAGCCTAGTTGGATATTAACTATTCGCCCTCCCAGGTCTACCCCCTTTTCTCTGCCCTCGGCCTCTCAGTGACCGCACCTTCAGGCTCCTTTGGGTTGGGTGTGGCTGATGAGAAGAAGGGTGTGGTGGGATGCCAGAGGTGGGGCATATGGGGGTTGAGGTTGGGGCACCTGTTCTCCAGCTTCTTCCTGCTGCACTGCTGTCTGTCAGGGGATGCACCCCCCCACCCCACGCCATTGTTTCTCCAAGCTCTGGTTGGGCTGTGGCCTCTCTTAGCCCTGCCAGGATGGACATTCAGGAAGACTGGTCCCCCACGCCTCTCTGGGTTACCTGCCTTGGACTGATTGCTGAGCATCTCCATACCTCAATCTTCTTATCTCAAAAATGGGGTGGGCAGGGAAGTGGGATTGGCAGTTGAGGGAAACTACCAGGGGAGGAAGGGGCACACCTGATCAACAAGGGTACCTGCATAGTGACTATTTGTATACCTAACCTGAATTGTACCCCACATCTTAAAAATAATAATAAGAAAGTGGGGTGGAACAGAAACCTGCCCAGGGTCATAAGCTAGAATTGGGGGAAGGGCCTGGCTTCGAACCCAGGTCACCTTGCTCTGGAAAACCCACCTCAGCCTCTCTATCAACCTTCACCACAGACAGGCCTGTGAACCAGGAAGTCCTTCCTGCCTTCTGTGTTCAGAGCTACCCTTCTTGTTGTTGCATATGTCTTGATTGTGGCGTGCTCTGCCGGAAGACTGTGGCTCTATTGCTCCCTCTGCTTCTACGTGGCCCCTCTGGCTCTGGGTCTCCACCACACCCCAGCTCCCAGCACTAGGCCTGGGAAGTCTGGGAATACTTGCGGAACTCAAGACAGCCAAGGCTGAAGTGAGCTGCCCAACACCCGGCAGACTGGAAGCCCCAGAGCTAGGACTGGACCTTCTGAAATCTTCTGCAGTGCTCTCTCCAGGGACCACCTGCTAAGAGAGTCAACAGAGTCCCCAGGTTGTCAGGAAAGGAGGGACCAAGGGGCCAGAGTGGATTCTAGCCCGGGGATCAACAACTTGGTCCCCAAAGGGAAGAAGGAAGCTTCCTGAAGGTGGCTTCAGAGAGGAGTACGGGGCCCTTGAGGATGAGGTCTGGAGGCTGGCTGCCAGCCAGGAGGTTTCTGCAGCCCTTACTTAAATGTGAGCACCCTGGCCTGCCCACATGCCATCCCAGCCCAGCATTCAGCTGATCAGAGTGGTTCTGTCAGAGTCAGGATCTGGTGCAGGAGGTGAGGGGGAGGGGCATAGAGGTGGAGGGGCTGTGCACGGGTTCATCCAGGGAGGGCAGAGGGGCTGGTCCCATCAGTCTCTTCAGTTAACTGCCTCACTCTGTCCTCTGGGGCTCGTCTTCCTGCCCATTGCCACCCTCGGGGAGAAATCCTTTTAGACCACCGGGCACCCATAGCTCGTCCATCCCAGTGCCACTGACTTTGTTCATACATCTGCCGTGTCTCAGCTGGATCACAGTTGCAGCCTCCTCAAAATTATCCCTCCAGCTGCCCTCTTTGAATTATGGAGATTTGTGTCAGATGCAAACCACCTTAGCCTCTTGCTTGGAAACCAGCACTGGAACCACAGCCCTCAGTTCCAAGTAGGATCTTTAGAATGGAGAATGGTGTCTGTCCTGTCTGGAGCAAGTATTCATCTCTTATGCTCCTGTTTTCTGGCCCACTGAGTGACTCACCTGTTCCCTAAACCCACCATGCCCTCTGACCAGGATGTTCGCCGCCTCCTGTTTACACAGGGACTCCTCTCCATCCATTTAACTTGGCTCTCTTCTCTCTCTCTCTCTTTTTTTTTTGAGTCCAGTCACCCAGACTGGAGTGCAGTGGCATGAGGATCAAGAATCACTGCAGCCTCAACCTCCTGGGCTCAGGCAATACCCCCACCTTAGCCTCCTGAGTGGCTAGGACTACAGGCATGTGCCACCATGCATGGCTAATTTTTTATTTTTTGTAGAGATGAAGTCTCGCTATATTGCCTAGGCTGGTCTCAAACTCTTGGGCTCAAACAATCCTCCTGCCTCAGCCTCCTAAAGTGCTGAGGTTACAGGCATGACCCACCATGCCTGGCTTGGCTCTCTTCTCTTGAGATTGGCCTGATTCTTCTGCCATCTGAGGTCTGGGGCTGTGCACAGTCTCCAGCATAAGGCATGTTCAGGAACCAATTGGTCAGCATCCTCTCGTTCCAAGAGCCAGAAACCCAACTTGGACTGCTCAAAGAGGAGGATGTGTGGAGGCATTTACCCCAACCAGGAAGGCCAGGGTCAGTTTGCCTCACGACACTTGGGCCAGATGCTTCTTTTTCCTCACATCTGGTTTCTGTGTGTCTTTCTGCCTGGCAGCAACATTCTCTCAGACTAGCTTCTTCCGCAGCCCTCCTTGTACTTCCCTGGCTCACACCTCCTATTTGTAAACTCAACAGTGTTGGAGAATGGCTCTGAGTGGCCTGTTTGGGGCAGACTAATTAATCACGGCAACTCTAGGGGTGGGACACTCCATGTGAGGTTGCAGACTCACCTGACAACGCGGATGCACAGACATGCTCTTTCTCCACAGCTGATCAAATTTTCTCCACATGTTTCTACTCCGCCCTGTGTGTGTGGGTTTGTTTTTCTCCATGGGTAGTCTCTGACTCTTTTGGGCATGTGCTCAGTCTACCAGTTTTCTCCTTTCACTCCTTTCCTTTATGTCCCTGTGAATTTGGAAGGGAATCCTTCACACTCTCTGGTGGTCAGGGAGGAGTGAGAGTAAACTTGGGGGTGAGGACTGATATTTGAGAAGAAATCTGAGTGCCAAAAAAGAGCCAGCCATGCAAAGACGAAGGGATGTTGGTGGCAGAGCAATCAGGCAGGAGGTGTGAAGGTCCTGAGGCAGGAGTGTTTGTGCCATGTTTGAGAAATAGCACAGTTTCCAGTGAGTCAATGAGAGAGAGAGGCTAGAGGGAGGGGGGGGAGGAGGAAGAGAGACAGAGACAGAGGGAGAGAGAGAAAGACAGAGAGGAGGGATAGAGAGGAGAATGACCCTCATGCCTCTGCACTTCAGTCTGGGTGACAGAGTGAGACTGTGACTCAAAAAAAAAAGAGGTTGAGAGACAGAGAGACAGACAGAGAGAGAGAGAGAGAGAGAGAGAGAGAGAGAGAGCGAGCGCCAAGTTCCAATGGATGGAGAGGAGTCCTCGTGTAGACCGGAGGGGGTGAGCATCCTGATCAGAGGATGGTCACAGAAGCCACCAGTGTGGTGGAACGGAGTGAGGGGGGAACGTGGTGGGGATGGGGTCAATGGAAGAGTGGGGGTTCAGATCGTGTAGGGTCCTATTGGCCACTGAAAATACTTTGCAGCTTATGCATGAGATGGAGAGACATAGGGGGTGGTTAAGCTGAGACATTATCTGACAGATATGTTCAAGGCTCACCCTGGTTGTTGTTTATAGGAAGGGCTGGAAGGATAAATTGTCCAGGTGAGAGGCGACAGGGATGCAGACTAGGGTGGCAGCAGTGGGGGTGGGAGAAATTCTGCTGGCTTCTAGACAGATTTTGAAAGTTGGGCCAACAGGACCTGAGTATGAGTTAATGGTGTGTGGGGAGAGGGAAGGGGGGAGTGAGAGGAGAGAGAGAGAGGAAAGAGAGG
>NW_007246654.1:61721-80680 GCF_000164805.1 Carlito syrichta | reverse complement strand
GGAAGGGAGGGGGAGAGACTGGTCTCAGCAGCTGGAGGAATGGAACTATTATCTATTGCCGCCTAGAAGACTTGGAGGAGCTGCTTTTGTGGGGGATGTCAGGAGAGGAACGTGTCCACCGTCTCTTGAGACACACTTTAGAGTAGAGAAGAGGTGGTGAGCTTCCCTCCTCCAGAGGTGATTCAGATGAGGCTGGCTGGCTGTGGTCATCCATTGCACGAGGGTCCCAGGCAGGTCAGGTGACAGGGCACTGAGAACACTAGTCCTTGAGGTCTGGCTCTTCATCCTCTAATGTGGGTCCTGCAGACGGGAGCCGATGGCCCATAACCCAATCTGTGCCCAGGCCTTGTGTCCGTGTCCGTGCTATTGTCTGCAGCACGAGCCAGCACTCCGCCATGTCCTGTCCCTTCCCTCCTCCATTGGCCTGTGAGCTGCAGCAGGTCCTGGCCAGAGAGAGGCCACATACTGGCCTCTCTCAGATGCCCCAGCAAAAGCTCTGATATCCCCTGGGCCTGGCATGGGAAGGATGGGCACAAGCTCCCAGTCTGCCATTCTCCTAGTGCCAAACACTAAACGATTATTTTTCCGCTGGACACTGAGGATGCCATACTTCACAGCTGCAAACGTGTCCCCATCTGGTCAATTAGAGAAAACCCCAGGGTTTTTGTTGAAACCGCTGGGAAGGAGTCCTCTTTTCCCACAGGGGTCACAAGGCTAAGAAAGGCCCAGAGCTGCAGGAAGTTGTCTTTGCTGCCTTCCCATGGGGATGGCTTTCTCAGGTGGCACCAGCTTAGAGGAAACAGAACCAACTGAGCCCTGGGGACATCCCCAGTCCCGGATTCAGCTATACCTGATCTACTGGAGACTTCTCCGTTTTGGAGGCAACCCAACATCTTTAAAGCTCAGAGCAGTTAGCGTGGAAATCTATTGTTTGCAGTGGAAAGAATTCAGTTTGGTGCACACAGAAAGCCAAGCCCCGTCTTGGGGCGAGCAAGGGCCTTCATGGTCACTGATGTCCCCTCCTGCAGGCCCACCACAGTTGTGGATCCCCCTAGCCATGCATGTGGACTTGTCCCCTTTCCTGGCCCCCAACCCTCCATCTGCCTCTGTCTTTTCTGGGCCCAGGGCCCCTTGTCTAAATAGCTGCCGCTGTTCCTTGTCAAGGGTGCTAAGTTTTTCCTTTATTACATCTGCAGCTGTTCTCTGGGCCCTGGCCATCTTTCTAGTTCTTTCCAATCTCTGGCAGAGCTTCAGTTGCCCACTAGTGGCCAATTCACTTTTCCTGGCTCCATTGCCGGTCACGACCACGTGACCCACTTCTGGCCAATGAGAGGAAAGGATTTATCTCCCCGGGAATTTGGGGGAAAGTTTGCTTCCAGATGAAGCCTCTCCACAAGAAAGCATCTTGTCCCTGCCTCTTGTGTTCCCCCTTTGAACCTGGTTGTGGGCACATCATGCCTGCAGACATGGAGACGACAGAGGGACAAGTGCAAGAATGGAAAGGTGTCGCACTGAGTGGCACCGTGGGTTAGAACTCTGGACTGCCTCCCTCCAGGAAACTTGATGAGTAAGCCATGCACATGCTTGTTGTTTAAGCAGCTGTTCATCCAGCATCTCCTCATTTGCGGCCAAAAGCATTCCTAACTAACACGCCAGCCAGACACCCATGGACTTGCTTAAACATTCAATCAAATATTTGCTGAGCACTTTCTGCATGTGTACAGAATTTAATTTAACCCGACTAACAACCTCAGAAGATATGTATTATAATCCCCAATTTATGTATGTATGTATGTATGTATATATGTATGTACTTTTGAGTCAGAGTCTCACTCCGTCACCCAGGCTGTAGTTACAGTGGCATGCTCACAATCACCACAGCGTCGACTTGCTGGGCTCTGGTGATCCTTCTACCTCAGCCTTCCAAGTGGCTGGAACCACAGGTGTGTGCTACCATGCCTGGTTAATCTTTTGATTTGTTGTAGAGACAAGGTCTCACCAAGTTGCTCAGGTGGTCTCCCACGCCTGGGCTCAGGCAGTCCTCTCACTTCCGCCTCCCAAAGTGCTGGGATTACAGGCATGAGCTATTGCGCCCAGCTATTATCTCCATTTTAAAGACAAGGAATATAGGTGTAATGATGTGGCCCTAGTTGCTGCAGCAGATAACACCAAATCTCAGTGGCTTCACACAACAGGTGCTTCTTTCTCACTCACATGAAGTTTCAATGATGGCCGTGATGAGGTAGTGTTTTGATTCCATGCAGTCATTCGGTGACCCAGGATGTTGGAGGCTCTGCCACCTTCATTGTGTGGTTTCTGAGTCATTCTGGTGTCAACATCTGATGAGCACACACGGAAGGAACATGTGTGGAAGATCTCACAGGAGGCTTGATGGTCCAGATCTGGGTGCAGCCAGCATCGCTTCCACCACATTTGCTGGCTGGACAGAACTCACTCACATGGCCACACCCAAGGGCAAGGGAGGCTGGGAACCATGTCCAGCTGTTCCTCCTGGCCCAAGTGGAAAGGAACAACTAGCCAAGCCCTGTACTATATGGCTTGGGAGACTGATTCACCCACCCAGTGAGACGCTTGGAAGAGTCAGTGAAGACATTGTGCATGCTTTGCCTTCTCAGGTGTGAGAGTCCAGGGCTGTGTTCAGAAGAACAGTGGTGCTTGGCTGAACCAGGCTAGTTCTCAGCATATGCAGAGGCCTCCCTGACCTCCCTTGGTTACTGGGGCCACACTTCTTCTCTTGCCTCAGTTCTAGGTCTAGGTGCTGTTTGCATCAGGTGAGAAGTTAGATCTGTTCTGTTGCATCCTAACTGTGAGGCCTTGGAACGGTTACTAGGCCTCCCTATGCCTCAGTTTCCCCAATTACAGTGGGTGTTAATATTACTTCTTTCTCAGTGTTGCTGAGAAGGCGGATAAGCAAGTGTCTAAGAGGTGTGTAGAGCTGTGTAGGGCAGAGAGCCATGTCCCTGAGTGTCCACGGGTTGTGCTCTCACAGAGTCCTTCTGGCTTTGTATTATCTCATTTTACAGATGTGGAAACGGAGGCTCAGAGAACAAGTTGGGGCATCTGTCCCTCCTACCGCTCCCCCTTTTATCCCCATGAGAACTTAGAGGGTGGTTCCGGAAGCCACGGGGACCACCCTGTTGACTGTGGGCTGTATGGTGACGCCCCGCCTCTCATCTCCCTGGCAGCTCCTCTGGCTTCCTGACTCCTCCCGCTGAGGCCTCCTCTCACACAGTCATATTCGCTGGCCCGCAGGGCAGTCTGTGGTTCAGTCACTCTACACTCAAAACCCATGGAGCTTTCTCATTTCTGCTCTGGCAGAACCAAAACACCCTGGAAGTTGAACTCAGTCAGGGCTAGCCTCAGGATGCTTCCATGTGGAGAGATGAGGCCAAGAGGGATTGGGGTGCCTCAAGGGACACTTCCCTAAATGCCCTCTCCTCCAAGGCAGGCCAACACTTCTGCATTCACATTTCCCTTGTCCTTCTTCCTCCCTTCCTCCCCTCCCTCCCTCTCAGTGAAGTTTTACTGAGCACCTACTGTATGCCAGGCATTGTTCCAGGCACTGGGGACACAGCAGGAAATGAAGCCAACATACATCCCTGCCTTCACAGAGCTGACATTCTAGGGGGTGAGGCAGCTAGTAAGTAAACACACGGTATGTTAGAAGGTGACAAGGGCTAAGGAGAAAAGCAAAGCCAGGATTGCTGAGGGCTTTGGGGGAAGGGAGAGGAAGATCTGCAATGTAAAATAAGGTGCGCAGGGAGAGCTGAGGGTCTGCCTGGAATGGTGTTCCAGAGAAAAAAAGACAGAGGGGAAAAAAATGAAATAAATGTGAAAATGATATGGTGTGTAAGAAACAGATAAGACCTGGAAGGAAAGTAAAGCAGGGCATGGGAGTCAGGAGTGGCCGGGGCGCGGGGTTTTGGCTGAACAGGGATCTCAAGAGCTGAGGGAGTGTCCTATGGGCATCCAGGGGAAGAACATTCCAGAAGGAGGGAACAGAAGGTGCAAGGGCCCTGGTGGGGGGTGTGCCATTATGGTTGCTGTCTCTCACATGATCATTACCCGTAAAGTCGGGATTTCTTGGTAAAATAGAAAGTCTTTTGGGGACTAACGAATGCTGCAAAGTTTAATTATTATTATTCATCCTTATTAGAGATGTGCTCAGCCAGCGAGTGACACAATAATGCTCTTCAACAAAGCACCCCAATCCCGGTGGCCTACAGCGATAAGCATTTATTCTTTACTCATGGTTCTGGGATCAGCGGGCAGCCAGGGGACTGAGGCTAGGCTTGGTTGCACAGACGATGCTCAGGTGAGGGCCACGTCTGCTTTCTGTCTCTCTTCCTCCTTGGAGTGGTGACTTCGGAGGCATGTTCTTCTCATGCACAAGAGCAAAGCCAGCCAGATGTGCATGTTTAACGCGTCTGCTCATGTGCACGCCTGCTAACACACCTTTGGCCAAAGCAAGCCAAGCCCGGCCTCAAGTGGGTGGGAAAAAACACTCTGCCTCCAGGCGACACAGGGAGGGGTGAAGGGTTGGGGCAGCAGGGCAAAGGGCCACATGCTTCTCTGTAAAGGGACAGAGAATGAATAATGAGGCCAGAGCAGGCCATATGGCTGCCGTCTCAACCACTCACCTCTGCTGTGGTGTGAAAGAGGCCACAGACATCATGTAAACAAGCAAGCGTGGCCGTTTGCCAATAAATCTTTATTTATGGACATCGGAATTTGGATTTCATGTCATTTTCTTGTGCCACAAAATATTATTCTTGTTTTAATTTTTTTTCTAGCTTAAAAAAACGTGAAACCCATTCTTAGCTTGTATTTTGTACAAAAATAGGCAGTGGAGCATCTGGCCTGAGGGTCAGAGTTTGCCATCCCTGCTACACAGACCCAAGGACTCCAGCAGCCCTTGGGCCACCCACACGTTCCGGGAGTCTCCAGCATGAGGGCGGAGGCACAAGGTTGGCCCAGGGCTGCCCAGCGTGTGAGGTGCATGCAGAACAGCCCATTAGAAACCTCTGTCATATCGAAGACCACAGGAGCTACGGGGTGATGGGAGGGTCATTAAAAGCCTCCTGATGGAAAGCACATGGGGAGATTCAGAAGTCACTGGGCTTTCTGGTGACAGTGGGGAGCTACAGCTAGGCCCATTCCTTAGTGATAAAGTGGGGAGCCCTCCCAGGGCTAGGGTGAGACTCAGATGAGCCCATGGGCATGAAGGGGCTCCACAGATGGTACAATACCATACGAATGAGTCGGTATTGTGATCCTTTAAGTTCTGTTAAGTGTGTGTGTGTGTGTGTGTGTGTGTGTGTATGTGTGTGTGTGTGTGTGTTCTTTCCTACCACAGGGAATCGCAGCTTGAAGGTGGCTACACTCTCTGGGACTTCCCAAGCAGCTGCTGAATCTGAGATGTCAACCCAGGTCTGGTTCTCCATGAGGTCGATCGGATGTTGCAGCTGGGACATAGCAAGTCTGGAGATTCCAAGAGGCTCTGTGTGCTGCTATACTGAGTTCTCACTTTCTGGGTCCTCTAGGTGTGTCTCTTCTCAGGAACCTCAAAGAGTTCAATGAGCACACTTCTGTGCTCCAGGAGAGGCTGTAGGGAGCAGTCTCTGAGGGCATTGGAATTGTAGCAGGAGGGAAAGGCTGAGGGCTAGGGTGGGAAGCCATCAGCCCCAGGCTTCTGACACCCCGCAGTGGTCCGGAATCTAGTCCCTAGCTTGAGGACCCTTGAAGAATTGCTGAATCGTGACAGCAACCTTATTGGGAGTTATTATGATGAGAAAATATAATAGATGAGAAAACTGAGGCAAAAAGAAGTTACATGGTTTTCCAAATTCACCCACCGAAGACTTCATGCAGCTGGCAGTTGCATCCAGCATTATCTGACTCCAAAAACTGGACGCTGCTGTCTTTTCGACGCATGGCCCTTCTTTATCAAAAGAAGCATTGATGGAATCTGAGTGTCTCAGGATCAGCTCAAAATATATCACTTTATGGGGGGAGGATGGGCAAAAGACTGGGCATTTATTTATAAAAAATTGTGTATTTATTCTTATGTGTTTAAACTTTGATCACCTTCAAAGTACTCTTTGTTTGATACAACACACCTATTGAGATGCTTTTTCTACAGCTCAGAACAGTTTTTGAACTCACCCATTTTGACGCCTTCCAGTGCTTCTGCCATTTCTTGTTCCACCTCTTCCACATTGGCAAAACATTTCCCTTTGATGACTTCTTTCATCCAGGAAACAACAAAAAAGTCGCTCAGGGCAAGATTGGGTGAATAGGGAGGGTGGGGCCCAGGGGTCATGCCATTTTTTGATCAAAAACCACTGAACACTCAGCATGGTATGGGCAGGTGCACTCCTAAATCAACCAGAGTGAAATGGGCAAACACGTTGAAAGAATCTAAAAAACGAATTCACTGAAATGATCACAGCCTCTCACAACAATGCTAGCTGGTATACTGATCCTGATGGGTCCCTAGGACGCTTGCCTAGTGGGGGAAGCCTGGACTGCAGGGGCCTGCCCTCCAAAAGATAATTCCAGTTTTTTGGGGTTGCCTCTCATATATGGTCATTCATATCGCTCTTCATTTCCGCAGACAGGAGACGTCCCTTCCACACCTCCTCTTTGTTGTTGGAAGAAAGGGCCTGACTCACTGTGAGAGCCTCTTCCTCTGCTCTTCAGCTGGATGTAAATACTCGTGAGAGAACACCTCCGGGTCTGGCAGACGGTGGGGGAGGGAGAGTCAGGGCCTGGCCCCCGGCAGGTGCCGTGGAAAGAGACAGAGGCAGCTGTGACTCCTTGTCCTCAGCCCAGAGAGGCTTATTGTGCGGGCCTGGCTTCCAGGTGCTACAGGGGCAGGCAAAGTTGCCCTGAGCCCTGGGGGGCAGAGGCAGTGTGGGGGCTGGCTGTACTCCCTGGGCTGGCTGAGTCTGTGCCATCCGGAGATCAGCTGGTGCATGAAGAGCTCTGGCTCAGGGAGGGTCCGGGTCCAGCCCCGAGGCTCTCAGCTAAGGTCTCTCCTGAAGGGGCTTCTCTGCCTGCCATGATCCCTGTAAGGGAGGTGCCCCAAGGAGGACGTTTCCTTGCCACCCGGGGGAAGGGCCCCCAGGCTGAGGCAAACGCATCTCACACTCAGCAGAATGTGCATGATTCCCTTCATGTCCGAAAACAATTTAACGGGTAGCTCTTCTGCCATTTTTCTGATGAAAATATTTAAAACAGAAAGATGGAAAGAATAATTGGAAGACTCAGAATAACCTGTGTCTGAATTCAATAATACTAAACATTTTTGCATGGCGGCTTCATCTCTCTTCCCTCTTTATGCATTTTCTCTTTGCTGAGCTCTTTGAAAGTAGCGGATGCCATGAGTGGACATCCTAGCTCCTTCGGCCTGCAGTTTGAAAGAGCAGGTTCCTGTTACCTGGAGACCTTCAGGAGTGTCCGAATTTGCAAGTGTGCTATTCTCTGGTGTCTGTTGTCTTGCCAGTGATCCCCTTCAGTTTTCCTTTGGAGGACAAAGTCAGTTTGTGTGGTGTGTGGGGGGTGACACACCTGTGTTCCTAGCCTGGCGGGCCTGGTGGCCTAGTACCAGTTGACCTCAGGACCCTGCTGTATGTTGCAGGGTGCCCTGGCTGGCTGCACGTGGGCCTGAGCAGGCCTGTCTTGCAAGCATGTGGGAGGTTCACCAGCGGATAAGGCAACACTCAGGAAAGCAGAAGCAGGCAGGATGGTCTTACTACAGCCCTGGGGTCTGGCCAGACCCCAGGTGAAGAGATTTACTGTTTTGCTTTAAGCCAGTTTGAGTTGGGTTCTTGTCACCTGCAAGTTGTAAGTGACCTCATCTCAGCATTTGATTTCCCTATAAAATGTACTCAGTTATGTAAAAATATTAAATGTATGTGGCTGAAATAATTTGTGAGAGCATCTTAAAGTAAAATTGTCACTAAAACAAACCCTCCACTATTATTGTGGTAACAGTGGGCTGTGAACCCACCTAATCTATACATATCCACAGTGATAAACAAAGCGATTCTAGTTGACTTTGGGGGAAGGACTGTGTTGTTTGAGGATGTGGAGGGGGAAGCAGCCCGAGTTGAGACGGGGATTCTGAGTGGTCAGTGAGTTGTAGGCTCTGGCCAAGGGAACGCAAATGGAACCCCCAATGTTCAGGCCTCAGTGACTGCAGAGGAAGCTGCCACCAGGGAACTTGAAGTGGTTTGTCAGTGATAAAAGTTGCTGCCATCTACCTGGATCCATTACGATCTTTGCGTCCTTGTTTAGAAATCAGTTTTACCAGAACAAAAAATTAAGAACAGAAAAGAAATGGGAGGCCACTCTGGGGGCATAGAACAGTGTGAGCAAAGGTTCAAGGTGGCCAACGCAAAAGAGCCTTTCCTCAGAATTTGACTGGTCTGAGCTTGAGATTCACATCTGTGAAATGGGCCTACAAGGCCTCTACAAGGCCACTCTACGTACTCAGGACTTCTTGAAGGATGGTCCATCCCTACACATCTCTTAAGAGTAAAGCTGCTCACTGACAGGTCGCAGACTCCTGATATCTCAAGGAAAAGGTTCTGGAGAACCTTATGTTCCCAATTCCACATATGCCATTGGGAGAAAGACATCTGTGGTGGGTGTGGATGCCCTTTCCCTTCCACACAGCCCAGGTGGCGACTTTTTCTCTTATGATCATAGTCCGTCTGCCTTAAAAAATTAAAGAGCGCCCAGTTTGAAGTGGAAAGACCTTCATGTTTAGTTTTTCTTGATTAGATTTGCAGGAGATGTTTTCTCTCCCCCCCATTTTATTAGTTTCTTTTCAAAGAAACAGGTCTGATATTTATTTATTATTTTCACTGCTTTCATGTTCTCTAATTTATTTATTTGCTTTTATCTTTGTGATTTCTTATCTCTTATTTTCCTTTGGGCTTATTCTTTTCCTAAAAACCTGAGGTTGAAAGCCTCATCTGTTCATGTTCTCTTTGTGTGTGTGAGCAGGTCTGACAATAAATGCATTTAAAGTTACAGACGAGCCTCTGCGGCTGCTGTGACCATCCTGTGGGCTTTGATATGTGGGGTTTCATTTTCATTGTTTTCTAGGTAGTCTGTTACTGTGTACTTGATTTCCTCCTTGACCTAAATGCGATTTAGGAGAGTAGTTTTAAATCTCCAATTTTCTTTCTATTTCTAACTTTATTACATTGTGATCAACACTGGTCTCTAAAAGATGTTTTTTTAGACATTTCACCGTGACTGATGGTACGACCGGTTTCTAAAGACGTTCTGTGGACCTTGTACAAATGGTACATTCTCTGTTTGTTGGGTGCAACGTAGATGCTTACATATGAATTCTAGCTTCTCGATTATATAATAATTCATATTCTTCATGCTTATTTTGTGTTTACTTAATATTTCAAAAATGAGTGTTTGTGATTCAAAATGTCCTACCTTAATCAGAGCTCTTTCTAACAGTAAAAGAATGTGCTTTGTGGTGTGTCACACGAACGCGTGAGCAAAAGGGACATCACGGTTAGCTGAGTCTTTTTGTGATGATCTGAGAGTGTGGACTTGAACCGGGCTCCTGGGTGTCATCCCGGGTCTGCCTGTGCTGCTGTGGTGTTTCCTTGGGTCTCAGTTTCCTCTCCCCTACAGTGGAGATTAGAGCCGTGTTCGCTGTGTGGGGTTGTGAGGAAGAGGTGCAAGCAGGAAGCATGGGGCCTGGCACACAGGAAGGTCTCAGGAGCTGAGTACGAATGCTCTTGTTGTTATTATTTGTTGATATCATTTTACAATGAGCCTCTGACCAACAAATACTGTGTTGGTCTTGTCTGATACCGATATTGCCATCCCTGCTTTCTTTTGCTCAAGTTTAAATTAAACACATGCATATGCACACATGTGTACACACACCTACATGTGTGCACTTTCACACACACTCTCCTCCCCACTCTTACATCCACCCCTCCTTTTCTGTTCACGTGATGTGGAGGCCTCCGTCACCATCCTTCTGTCAGGACTCTATTGCGTGTCCTTTTAAACAAAGGACAGGCTTCTGTGGGCCCATCTGGTCTCCTCAGGCAGCCCTAGCCACACCCTGCACCAGTGCTATCACCAGCCAGGCCCCACTGATTCTCTCTGCTTTGCTTCCCAGCCGGAAGGTTGCTGTTTAGGGCCACATCTCTTCTTCTTCATGACTTTTCTCTTTTCCAGTGAGGGTGTGCTGGTCTGGAGGTGTCTACTTCCTGCCAATCCCCCAGGAAATTTTCCCTCTTAGTGAGAGTCAGATCAAAGCACCTGTGTTGTTCTAGACTTCTGATCTTTACTTGAGAGGGTGTCCCCAGGGCTGACAGCATTCCTGCTGGATCCATGAAATCTGCTGGCTTCCTGCTTGCCTTTGCTGCTAGAGGGTCTAGCGCTGGAATGACGCCAGTTATCGGAGAGAGCTCCTACTCTCCTTCCCCTCCTTTCTTTCTTCTCTTTCCTTCCCCTTCCCCTACCACACCCGTCCTTCCCTCCCTCCCAGCCTGCCTCCCTCCCTCCCTCTCGCCCTCTTTCCTTTCTTTGACAAATACTTCTGAAGCATCTACTATGTGGTGTCAGGCACCGTATGAGGCATGGAGATGAAGAACGAGTGAAAACGGATGGGGTCAGTCTGGCCACAGTGACGATGATAGGCCCCGTCAGGTAGGGGCAAGAATGGGAAGCAGCCATGAGTCTCACTGGTGAGACTGTGAATCGGGATGCCCACACAAGAAAACTGTGTGGCAGTCTACCGCCTGCCAAAGCTGGCATACTGCTATCCTCTGGCCCAGCAGTTCCACATTTGAGTCCACACTGAAACAGAGTCAGAGCGCCAACATGCTCTGATGGCACCCCTAATCCGCTCAGCTCCCTCGGTTAGAGCCCTTCCTCCTGTCTCTTCTGTGGTCCCCTCTGTACCTCCTCACTCCTCCTCAGGCAGGTCCAGACAGTGCACTGCTGGTCCTCCTGCTGAGTCAGGCCAGGGCCCTCCCAGCTTGGGACAACACAGAGGGTACCTGGTCCACTACCAGGGGGAGTGAGGGCCAGTTAGAAGCCCAAACTTCACCTGCATGCCACCTGCTTATGTAGTTAATCCTCACTTGTACTTCACAGCTCTATAATAAAATATGTTTGGCTGTAAACTTTCTTTCTTGAAAAGGTCTTACAAACAAGGAAAAATATAAACAGTGAAAACTAGTGTTTTTCCCATTCCTGATGCCCAGTTCCCTTTCTCAGAGGCAATGGCTCTTGCCAGTTTTGTAAGCATCCCTCTAGAGAGATTTCACACACACACACACACACACACACACACACACACACACACACACACACACACACAACTTTTTCCTGACAAATAGTAGCACGTTATAGAGAGTGTTCTTCTGCTTGCCTTTTTCTCTTAGAGCCTGCATGCTACAGTAGTTCATATCAACATAGAGATATCTGCTTCCTTCTTCTTAAAATGTCAGCAGTGAACCCCACCATACAGATGTGTACTGTGTAACCAGTCCCTCTGGAAGGACATTGAAATTGTTTCTCATCCTCTGCCGCACTGCCACCTCTCCACATACCTCAGAGGTCAAGTCCTGGTATGCCTGCCGGTGAGCGTCTCAGAAGTGATGCTGGGTCAAGGGCATGTGCATTTGTAATGTGGACAGACACTGCCAGGTCATCCTGCACAGAGGGCATCCTGTTGGCTTATGTGCTTCCTCACCAAATAGTGTGTTTTAAACTTTCTAGTATCCATCAAATAGGTGAAAACGGCATCTTGATGCATCTGTCATATGTTTTATTACACGAGGGGGACCCAAACAACCCCAGAATTTATTTATAAAAAATTGTGTATTTATTCTTAATGTTTAAGTTTCAGTCACCTTCAAAGTACTCTCTGTTTGATGCAATACACCTGTCAAGACACTTTTTGCACAACTCAAGACAGTTTTTGAACTCATCAACTCTGATGCCTTTTGGTGCTTCTGCCGTTTTTAGTTTCACCTCTTCCATGTGGCCAGAACGTTTCCCTTTGAGGGCCTTTTCCCTCGAGGAGGGAAAAAAAGTCGCTCAGGGTGGGGTCGGATGAGTAGGGAGGATGATGTAGCATGGGGGTCAAGCTGTTTTGCATCAAAAACTGTTGAACACTCAGAGCAGTGTGGACAGGGGTGCTCATCAATCATTCATTATGAAATGGGTAAACACACTGAAAGCATTTCCAAAAAAGAAAATTCAATGAAGTGAAACGCAGACTCTCACAATAATGCTAACTGGTACATTGATGACGATAGGTTCTTAGAATACTTACCTAGTGGGAGAAGCATTTTACTACAAGGTACCCACCCTCCAAAAAATAATGCCGGGTTTTTCTGTGCCCTCCTCCTAAGTGATAATAAAGGTCTATTCTAGCTGAAAACTTCTTATTCCCTCTCCAGTGAACTGTCTGCTCCTAACATTTGTCCATTTTTTTCAGTTGAAGTTTCCTTTGTGATCCTTAATGGTTTGCAGAAACTCTTTATTAAGGAAACGAGTCCTTGGACTATCAGAGCTCACTTATTCATATTATTCAGGGAAGCTGGCAGCTTTGCACAGCTATAGTTCTATATAAATCCAAGAAGAGATGTTGGGGTGCATCTGGGGCCCTTTACGATATCAGGGACTCCGGAGACCCTGCAGGGCCAAGGCCTTAGGGTCTGAATCACTAATCATCTCTCAAAAGATTTCACTGGCAAGCTGAGTTCTTTGTTGAAGTCAAAACTTCCACTGGCAGGAAGTGCTGAAACTAAGTCCTGTTTGCATCCTGTGTCCTGGTCCCTGAACTCTGACAAAGGCCCACATGGGCTGGGGCTTGGGCGGGGAAGAGTTCTGGAAAACCAACCTCACCAGCGCTGTCCCACCTCGAGATGGCGGGGGTTGGGCTTCTGTGCTTCCCTCAGTGAGCACCAGCCACCCCCTCCACTCATGGGAGTGAGACCCATGGGCATAACCTCCCAGGTGTCTCCACCAGGAGGCACACATCAGCCAAAGTAAATGCTCCACAAGAGGTCACAGGTGTAAGCCAAGAGCACTGGGGATGGGGCACCCGCCCCCAAGGGAGCTTTACTTAAACCAAACACAGCTCAGACCTCGGTGGGGAGAGAAACTCTGCATAGGAACGGGATGGGCCCTGTCTTCAAGATCCCTGCCCCAGGGGACTCTCCCAGCGCCAGCGGTCTCCATCACATCCCCCTCAAAGAAACCCTGGATCCACTTCGCTCTGTTCTGCTTTGTAGCTCCGCGGTGATGCAGACGAGCCCTGAAAGAGAAAGGCGTGACACAGGGAAGTAAGTACACAGAAACCCAGGCGAATGGTTGGTAGGGAAGCCCCTCTCGAAGTTGGGGCCCCTGTAGATATGTCCATTCTGAGGTAACCTCCAGTTCCACTCTCAGGGCTGCAAGCCCACATCCCATGGAACACGGCATGAAAGATGAATTTCATAGCGCAGTAGAAGGGGCCAGTGCTCTAGGAAGATCAAAGCAGGCAAGTGGCACAGGGAGTATGGGGTGGGGTGGGCATCCAAGACCCCTAGGAGGGTAGGGGCCATGTGGGGATGATGACGTCTCCGGGCAGCAGGCTTGGTGGGGGCAAAGGCCTTGGGCAGGAGTGCTGAGGATGGGCAAGGAGGCTAAGGGGGAGGGGGCATGAGCCAAGGTGCAGTGGGGAGAAATGCGGGCAGGACGGGAGCCAGAGGCCAGCCTGGCCTCAGTGGGGGCCTTGGTCCTGCAGGCTCCAACCAGATCACTATACCCATACTGGATACCATGAACACACAAGCAAGTAGAGGCAGGGCGGGGCAGACGATGAGGGTCACTCTTAAGCCCACCCTCCATTTGGAGTGAGAACCCCGGTGGACTCTCTTTCTTTTTTTTTTGAGTTGGAGTCTTGCTCTGTCGCCCAGACCAGAGTGCAGTGGCCACTCCCGGCCACCGCAGCCTCGACCTGCTGGGCTCCGGCGATCCTTCTGCCTCAGCCTTCCGAGTAGCCGGAATTACAGGCACGCGCTACCACGCCCGGCTGGGACTCTCTTTCAAAGATGCTTTGGATTCTGTTTCCTCGGCTGCTGGACTGCTGCTGCAGACACAGAGGGTGTGCCTTCGCCAAGCTCCCTCTGCCTGCCCCATGCCCCCAGCTTCTTCCTCCCCTCCCCTCCCCCCTTTGTCTGTAGACCTCAGCTGCCTGGACCGGCTGATAGGATGCGGCCCTCCACCTGTCAGACCACGGATGCTCCCTGCCTCTGATCCCTCTTATCCATAGAGCTAGAACCAGGCGTGTTGCTTTGAGAGAAAGTAATTTATTTTCTAATTACAGAAAGACAGTGGCTTAAACAAAGGGGAGGCAGCTCCAAAACCAATCAGAGGGGCCATCTGCGGACACTACTCTCCCCTCGCTGACCCAGGGAGGGGGCTGGGGTCTCTGGAAGAGGAGATGCTCGAGAGGTGTCTAGAAACTCGGGCTGGTGGGTGGGAAGCAGATCTAGGCTTGCTTTGGAGCTCAGCTGCCCGTCTGCGAAATGGGGCTCTGAGTCTGTGACTCCAGGGTCTTTCCAGCTGGGATAGTCTGTGATTCAGGCTATTTGTTCTGGGAATCACTGAATTATTCTTGTGGATTCATTGCTCCCCTGCTATTGCAGCGTCACCTGAAACATACACCTCATGCCTCGGTGAGAGCAGAAATACACCTAGACCTATTGGGCAGCTCGTTTGCCATGCTGCCTACTTAATCTCCTCATCTGTCCTGCCATGAGGGTTACTGGGTGGCCATTCGAAGTAACACGGTGGCAAATGGCTGTCACAGGGTCAGAGGCTCAGACCAGGGCAGCTGGATCTCTTCCTCCCACCTGTCTCTGAGCACTCTCTCGATTTGGAGTTGCATGAACCCGAGCAGCAAGTCCAACTTGAGTTTGTTTTCTTTTGCATGTCCCTGGCATCGAAACTCCCTTTCCTCTCCCTGCCCCCCCAGTCCCTAGCTCTGTCTGACACCCTCTGCTAAACAAATGAATGTTCAGCATGAATTAGATGTGCTGAGCCCACCTGGAATGCAGGTGACAGGGAAACCCAAGAGGCTGGAGACCTGGCCCTGCCCCCAAGGAGATTCCCCTAGTTGGGAAGGTCTTACCTGAAGGGCGCAAGACTTGGGATTCCACAGCAGGGATCTACTTTCAGTGGGGCTGGAGGAGATCATGCAGAGAGGGAAGTGGGTAGATGATGACCACGTGGTGGCTCTGGGGGCGAGGTGGACAATGGGGCTTGGCTGGAGCTATCAACTCTGGCTGAATGCCTGGGCCCGGTGTGCCTTGATCTGCTGTTCTTGCTAGGGTCACCTGCCCCTGAACCAGGCCCTGAGCCAGGAGGAGCTCGCGGGTTAATATCAGTGTCCCCCAGCGCTCTCCACCGGACTGTGGGAGGCTGAGGTTTGGAGGCTGTGTTGGGTCCCTGCAGGTCCTCCTCCAGCTTGACTTCCCCTGCTCCTCCTTGGTCTGCCCCTACCCCCGGCTCCCTGGTGGCTCATTTCTGACGCCCTACTCATGTCCCGAGTGGACCTCTGACCTAAGCTCCAGAGCGCCCTTCTGATCCCTTGGACTCCTCCTCCCCAACCCTTGTCACAACAAGGTTTTCTACAGTAATCCCTAAAATGACTAATTTGGCCAAGCCTGAATTAATGCCTACCTGCAGTAAGGCCCTTTTGGTCAACCATTCAGATGCAAGGGGCAGAAGCCCAACTCAAATTGGCTTCAGAAAAGAAAACTATGGGAGTGGGGCAGGCACTGCAGGATCTTGGAGCTCCAACAGGGTCTTTAGGACTCGATATGACTCTGCTTCTCAGCTCTGCTTCCGCTGGGTTTTACGTGCACTCGTTCACCCATTCATTTATCCTCTCCAGGCAACGAAGATGGCCACTGTGGTGGACCTGGGACACATTGCACAGATGCCCCTTCAAGGGAGGACGTGTTGCCCCCCACTGCTGGAATGGCTGTCAGCAGACCCTTCTCAGCCCCTCTGAGGATTGCTCTTAGTAGAGACAACTGCCGGTCGAAGAGGACAGACGCCCTTTCCCCTTGTGGCCCAGACCCAGCAACTGATGAACATGGGGATGAAAAGCCTTGCCGGTCCCAGCCCACCTCAGGACAACTAGCCCCAGGGGTCCCCATGGAGTGGCTGAGGCTGTAGCTTCTCTCTCTGCCCCCTCTGCTTCCTTCTGCCTTCCACAGATGCTGGTCCCCAGGTCTCCCTTTAGTACATGCCCCGCTTGCTAAAATCTGTCTCAGAATCTGCTTCCCGGGGCACCCAAGCTGCTGCAAACACTGACGAGCTCCTTGTCAACGTCCTGTCAGTTCAGTGACCCTCAGGGAAAAAGAAAGACCTGCGGCAGGATCACAGGTGTGATACTCCTTGCCTCTGATTGGCTCTGTGTGGGTTACCAGACCACTCCTTGAACCAATCGCTGTGGGCAGGGAGATGCAGCGCTCCCTCTGGCCAGGCCTGATTCATCTGGTCAGCCTAGAGCCTGGCTCATCAGCCAACTTGAGATATGGGACTGAGAAGGGGGCGTGACTCCCTTGAGGAGACTTGAGCTGTTTCCGGAAGAGAGAGTGATGCTGGCAGAACCACTGCTGCTTCACGCAGGCCCTGTCCTCTGAGGGCTCAGGTTGAGGGTGTAGGCAGGGCATGGGAGCCGTACCAGGTGCTGACAGTGCAGGATTTACACAGAGTTGGGGGCAAATGCCCCTTTCCTGGTCCCCAACAAGAAAAGCAAAGTCCTTTGCCTCCAATGCCCTTCCTTTCAGAGTGTGTGTGGGGGTGGGGGCGCATTTTGGGTGAGGCACGAGCACAGCCAGAGATTCTGCCACCACCGGCCTGACCTGTCCTTGGGTGGAGACACGTGGCCAGGAGGGCAGTCAGGAGGGCACACATGGATTCTGGTCACCTGCCAGAGACCCCAAGCCTCCCCTTGACCAGAGTAGGCTTTTCCAATTAGTCATCTAGGTGACACGCACGAAATCAAAGTCGACATTCCAAATGGGCCAATCAATAGCTCCATTTTCCCCTTCCTACCCTGGTGCAGGAGGGAAAGCTAATTTATGAAACCCGTTTTTCCTTTTCTCATCTAGCAGGCACAAGAAAGCCCAAAGAAATTTGTTTTCCATTGCCCTCTGAGCTGGCAGGTTTACCTCTTCCCACCCCCGCACAGACAAGTTTGGGATGTGTCCACGGGGCAGCCAGAGACCCGTCTTCTGGCCTGAATGTCCCTTCCCAACCCGCAGAACTGAGTAGGACACAGTGTGAACAGAGAGGCCTGTCTACACCTCTGTTGCTCTGCCTGGACAGAGGGTCCCTGTGTCACCTCAGCCCAAGACCAGTCCTTCCTCAGGCCTCTCACTCCGTCACGGTCAGGCCGCCCTCCTCCCCCCAGGCCTGGCTCCTCACCGTTCACTTTCCCAGCCACCCCAGGACTGAGACAATCATTTTGGAGATGGGCCATCTGGCAAGAGCCTGCCGGGCCCTGCATGGCACCGATACTTCTTGGCTGGATGGGTGGTGGGCTGTTTCCCTCTTTCCCAGGCCTCCCCTGAGCTAGGGCCCCAAAGCCCCTCCTAGCCCTGACCACCTCACCAGGTGTCCCAGGGGCACCTCATGCCCAGCTGGCTCCAGACTGAGCCCAGCATCCTCCCCACACCTGCGTCTCCTCGGGGTCCTCACCTTGGGGACAGCCCCAGCTTCTGCCTGGTCACAGGGGCTGTTCAACTGGATATGGTCCCTGACTTGTGCCTAGCCCACTCTCCGCAGCTCCGGGATGTTTGCCACGCCCTCCTGCCTCTGTGTTCCTGTGACTTCCCCGTGTTTCAAGTCCTTGGCTTCCACCTGGGCCACAGCCATGGCTACCGGCTGTAATGACCCCAAGCTCCAATCTCTCCAGACATCCTGCCCCATATCCAGCTCCCACCTGGGCCACCAACATCCTGAAAACCCTGACCATGGCCGCGCTGCCCTCGCCCCACTGGAGACTCCCCGCCCCCACGCCTCCTTGTCCTCCTTCACCTCAATTGCCCACCAGCCCTCACCCAAGATACTCCTGCTGGAGCACAGCTTGGCCTTCCGCCCCAAGCCCTGACATCCTTGCTCGGCCTGTACCCTCTGCTGGGAGTTCTGCTCTCAGCTCCAGTGATCCACCCTCTCCCCCTACCAGTGCCCACCCCCTCAGGCTTGCCTAAGTTGCCTCTTCTGGCGCTCACAGCTCCTTGACCTGCCTTTCTCTCTCTCTCAGAACTGACCACAGGGACTTGAGGCCGCTCCTCCCTGCTTCCATGGGCTGCAACGCCTGGGATGTGGCCTGGGTCCCCTTCCCCTCCATCTCCCCTGCAGAGCTGCTCAGCGGGAACTCCATCCCTGTCTGTGGGCAGCAGTGGAGCTGAGGCTTCTGGGGTTGCTGGGGTCACGCGGTCACACCCAGTTCTCCTATTGGGTCCAGCTCATCCACCTCCAAGCACCTGGCCTGCAGGTTGGGCTGTTCTAGTCTCTCGGCGACCTGGGATTGCAGCCACAGGGAGCTTCTGGCCTCTGCCCAGGAGGAGCCCACCCAGCACCTCCACCCCGGGCCAGAGGCTGGGCAACCCTGATTTCCTGTCCCAGCCTGCTGGGCCCCCGCCCCCTGCCTAATTAACACCCAGAGCAGCCGTCTGCTTCTTTGCTCCATCTCATCTCCGACATTTTTCATGTCTAATCCACCGAGGAGATCTCCTGAAGGCTTTGAAGTCTCCGGGCGCACGAATAAAGATGTCACCCTGGCACACGCCGTGCTTCTTAATGAGCACAGGTTTGATGTGGAAGCCGCAGCCTGGAGGGAAGCAGTCTCCCCACCCCCCACCCCTGCC
>NW_007246654.1:50710-61701 GCF_000164805.1 Carlito syrichta | reverse complement strand
GGGCAGCCAGGCCTGCCTGCTGCTGGCAGGTAGGGGGTTAGGTCTGGGAGAGCCCAGGTTTGAGGCCAGAGCAGGCTGAGGGCATCTGGGCCAGGCAGGCCCCAGGAGGAAGGGGAGTCAGACCGCTCTTTGGATCGCCTCCTCAGCCCTCCCTGGTCAGGGACCCTAAGGCTCAAGCGCCCAAATCCAGGGACCTACATCAGGCAGAAGGAGTTGACTGAAGAGGGTATGTACATAGGTAAAGACAAGGGCAGGAGAGGGTGCCTGGGGTTGGTGGGAGAAGGTGCCTGGGGGAGGGACCAGGGAGGAGATGTGCCTGCAGTGGGCTGGGTCAAGGCAAGGGAGGCGGTGCTTCTGAGGAGTGGCCTGGCTGCATGGTCCCGCCAGCCCCAGGGTTTCCTGCCTGTCTCCTTGTCTCCATGTCTGAAGACAGGGTGCTCTAAAGCAGCAGGTGGGAGTGCAGACTGCCAGCAGGCTCACTGCATGAATCCCGGCTCCACCTTGCACACCAGAGCCTCTCTGTGCCTCAGTTTCTTTATCTGGAAGATGGGGCTGATATTAGGCTTCACCTTGCAGAGCTGTTGTGAGGATGAATGAGGCTATCTGTGTGAGGGCCTTGAAATGCCAGGCATTCAGCAGTTGCAACAAAGCATTATTGCTCAAAGAACCTGCCTTGGAGGCTAGGTCTGCTTGGGGCTCCTGAGCGCCACGTCCCCCTTCCTCAGTCCCCGTCACCTGGTCGCTGGCTGTGCCTCTGGGTTGGGTTTTCCCTGGGTTGGCTGACTTGGAGTATCACGGATGTCATGGCACCACTCCAAATACCACTGGGGAGGGAGTTCGATAGCGCTCCTAGTGAAGACACCCTTTGGGCATGGCATTCTCACTGCCCCTGGAGACACCCGCACCCTGCCCCTGAGACTCTGCGCCTGGACTCCTGACCATTCCATTTAGCTTAGTTCTGTTCACCGGCATTTACTGAGCACTTACTGCGAGCTCAGACCCTTTACATGGATGTACTCAGCTGCCCTCCTAACAACCCAGAAGGTAGGTACTATTATTAATCCCCATTTTACAGGTATTGAAAGGGAGGCCAGAGGGGCTAAGGAAGTTTCCCAAGACTCCAGAGCACCTATCAAGGGACCGAGTCAGAATTCCCTGTCTGACGGACTGGGGTCTTGGCTGGACCATGGGATCCCAAGCTCTCTCCACCATACATCGGCCTATGCCAGAGACCAGCTGGCCTCATGCCCCTGCCCACTCTGGGGTGCTCAGCCTCCTTTCTGAGAGCAGGGGGTGGATTCCTCGTGCCTCTTGGGGTACTTCTGGCTTGGGGGGTGTGGACTGGCCAGGCTTTCCCCTTTTGGGGTCTAAAGAGGCCAACAGAGCCCAAATGAAATGTCCTGCCTGCCCCAGTTATCCACAGCTCCAAGGGGGCTCAGGGGTGGAGTCTGAAGGATGGGGCTGGAAGTCCTAGCGAGGGTTCCGAGTACTGACAGGGCTGAAGGCAGGCCTGGGAGCTTGCAAACATGCAGTGCAGGTGGATCCTTCTTTGTGGCCTTGGCCAGCCCTGGCTGCTTAGAGACCTCCACTGTACTCTGGCGACTCTTACCCACCTTGCTTTTGCCAGGCACTGCCCTTTACCCTCATACAAATCCTCTCAGGGGGTAATTACTGTACCCAGTTTCGCTGAGGAGACAAAGCTCAGAGAGGTTAAGTGACTTGGTTGAGGCTGCACAGCATTGGTTTCCTTCCCTTCCTTGTCTCATGTCCACATCCCTACTGGTTCTACCAAAAATAAGTGACCTGCACTTGAATCCTTGTCTAAAGAGCTGCCTCTGGGAGATCCCCACCCAAGACACTACCCTCAGTTGATCACGAGCCCTTGCCTGTGTCTGCATGAAACTGATGTTGATGCAATGGAACGCTGACCCTTCTCTCCCAGAGAACCTGAAAATCAGTCCCTGACAGTCAGCCCCTGACAGTCAGCCCCTGACCCCTCTCCCTCACGCTGACTGGGCTGAGCTCAGGGGCACCTCAGAATAATGTGGACCAAGCTCAGTTTGTGGCCCGAGTGATGGCACTGATGTTCTGGGGCACTTTAGGAAAAATCAAGCATCTGCTGTATGCTGGAACTGTATACTCCTCTGATTGTCAGGGAGTGACTGAAAGATCGTTCTCTCTCTGATGGACACTGGGAATGATGGGGGTGGCCCTTGAAGAGGGACTGGGGTCTGCTGCGGGCTACTGTGGGCTCCACCCACGGACAGTGAAGCCCTGTGTGAGGAACTGGCTCTATTCCCATGTGTTCCCCACAGGCTCACGCCCTGCAAGCCACGGGACTCAAGGAGAAACCAAGAGGATGAGGGGGTGAAGAAACAGAGGCAAGATGTCCACCCTGCACAGTGTGGCCCTCTCTGCCGTAGCCCTGACTGGCAGTTTTTTCCTGTGGCCTCCTCAGGTGGAGCTGCCCTTCAGAAATCTCCGCCCCGACTCCTCTTTCTCCTCTGAGGAAATCTCCCCAGTCTACTTGGCCAGTCCACGGCCCTGCTCAGATGCCTTCATGGCTCCCTGCAAGGCAGGACCTGCACCAAGGCTCGGGCTGATGTGCGGCCCCTGCCACGTTACCGCTCCCAGATCCCGTGTACTCTTGAACCGGGCAGTGCCTGTGTGCAGCCTCCCTCCGGGCCTTTTCCACATCACTTCCCATCCAGACAGGCTTTCCCGTTTCTCCTCATCTAACCTCACTGCCTGGCACTCAAGGCTTCCCTGAATTAGGCTTTGCCCATCCGCCGCATCTCACGTTCTTCTTGCTCCCTGATCCCCAAATACTAAGTCACGAATGTGCTCTCCCCTCCCCCCAGCCCCTTCTTGTCCCCTACCTTGCACACACTTTTGGCTCTCCAAGGAACTGGACTTGCTGACGCTTGGGAACTCTAAGATCAAGAAAAGGCTCCTCCCTTCTGTTGTGCTGGCTGGCCACCTAGGCTGATTCCTGAACACCCGGCAGGAGACAAGCTCCTTCTGCCAGCAAAGCGCACCTCCTAAGAGCTAATCCTCATTCAAGTTTCAGGGAAGGCCCTGCATTCTGATGGGTATCCAGGGGGACTCGGTGAAGTAAAAGTCCACGGTCCACGCTCTAAGCTCTTTGCTCATCCAGGCGTGGGGCCGGGTAGTGAGCAGAGGCAAGCTGGGTCCAGGAGGTAAGACAGCGTCTCTCGGGAGATGCCTCAGAATGATCCGCAGTTTCCAGACACGTGGAGAAGAGCACCCAAGCAACAAAGAGAGGGGCTTCTGATGGCAAACTGACCGCAAGTTCAAAAACATGGTCAAGCAAAGGAAGAACTCTGATTCTAAGAGGAAAACTTGGGTTGACTTAAAATGGCCAAAGCAAACAAACCAAGTAACACATTTAAAAAACTCTACACACAGATGCTGTGAGAAGGAGCACCATGTTACGTTTGGGAGCAGGGACTCTGGAGCCAGACGGACTGGGTTTAAATTATGGCCTTGAGACTCTGCCCCCCCCACCCCGTCCCTCCAATCGCCCCCCCCAGAAAAAATTAAAAGAAAATAAATAAATCAATAAATCGTGGCCTTGCCACTTCTGTGCTCTGTGACCTTGGGCGACTTGCCTAACCTCTTTGGGCTGCCTTTCTCCAAAACTGCAAGATGAAAATGATAGCAGTGTATATGATACGCCATGTATGAGAAAACATAAATGATAACCGCTTTCCATGGGAACATATATATATATGCACATGCACACATACATACACACACATATGTATATATGCAAACTCATAGGAAGAGATCTGAAAGGACGCACAATGCGCTGGTTTATGTGATTGGTTTTGGGGAAGGTGAGAATGGCTCTGGTGAGGGGTGAACTTGAAATCGGAGGAGGAAGGTAAGGGGGACTTTATCCATAATGCTCCAATTGTTCAAAAGGGGAGTGTGATTCCTTGCTTACCGACAAATTAATTTCAAAAAAGAAATCACAGCGACCATGGGAGAAGGGGGTCTGAGGGTATGGTCCGGCATGAGGGATGCGGGGGGAAGGGTCAGAGCAGAGAATACACCAGAATCTCTATGAAGAAATATCTAGCTTGAAAAAGTATTTCTGTACGATAGAATAATGTAATATTTGGAAAATGAAGGGGAGTTAGCTACTTTTCTTGTAACTTGAAGTCGAACCAAATAAAATCCTCTAGACAGCTAGGTCTTGGATTTAAGATGACAGAAACACCAACCAGCCCCCTTGGTCTCCCGTGTCTCCACACACGGCCTATGCTGCTTTGACCCTCAGTTGACTCTCTGGGGTGCGCTCATCACCTCTTTTGCACTGCAGTCACAGAGGCAATGAGATTTGGAGAAGTGAGCTGCCCAGGCCACACAGCTGAAGAGATAGGCAGGTGGAGTCAGTACTCAGACCCAGGCTGCTCGCTCTCTGAGTTCGTGTGGGATGTTTTCCCTGCAACACTGCCTCTGCAGAGAGGAAGGGTTGTGGCAGGCTGCCAGGTGCCAGGGTGCATGCCTGTCTCTGATACTAGAATATTTTTATTCTGCTTCTCAACAGCAAACTGAGCTCCACTTTCCTGAACTCTCACTGTGTGCAAAGTACCTTATGAGCCATATCACATAAATCTTGCACGAAGCAGGCCGAAGCACACTGATTAAAGAGACAGATCCAATCCCCCATTCCTCCCTACGCCCTGGCATCTTTGCCTTGTCACGAAGCACCTCTCATAAAGGGGTCGAGTCCATCATTCCACCTCTGTCTCTGGGCTGGCCCGTGACCCACTTTGGCCAGCAGAGTGTAGCCAAGTGACACTGCGCTGGTCCCCAGACTTGGCCTCAAGAGGCTTTGTCCATTTCCATGCTCAACTGCCATGGGAGCAAGCCTGAGCTAGCCTGCTGGAGGACGAGAGACATGTGCTCCCCACAGGCTCACACTCCAGCCCCCACCAGTCATGTGAATGAGTCGCAGTTCAGGCTGAGCTGCCAGTTGACCGAGGAAGAAGCAAGAGCTGTACCGAGCTAGCTGGTTTTAAAGCTCTCTGTGTTCTGGGGAGGTTTGTCAGGCAGCATTGTTTGTGATAATAGCCAACTGATATGTTATATCATAGTGTCCTTGGACTGAAAAGGAAACTGGGTCTCAGAGAGGTTAAGTGGCGCTGAGGTGAGTGGCCCAGCCTGGACCGTCACACTCTGAACCACTGACTTGCCAGGTAATAAGTTTCTCCCTTTGTGTCAGTTTCACCTTCCGCATACAAAATAAGTTTCGACATCCTGCCCTGCCTGTTTCTCCTGCTGGTATTTCAAAACTCCAAAGATAATTCACCTGTGAAGATTCTCTGGGGAGGCCTCATCATCCCCCTTGCACCCCCACTCCTCATTTCCATTTTGGGGAACAACCCCTGTTTGATTTGGTTCCGAGGTCAGGCTAGCCCCAGGGAATGAGGTTGGTGAGAATATGGGGCTTTACTGAGTAATTATAGGATTAGGCATCCCCCTTGAAATTAAATGCTACCTCTTTACCTTCCAGAGAAGAATCCCACCCCCCACCTGCTAACGTGCAATTATCTGGTGAATTACTCTTCGGAGGTCTCACAGTAATTATGCCAGAAGTCAAAAGCCAGCAATTCTTCCAGTCATTACAACGGAGGAATTAGCTTTCATTGTGTGAGCCTGCCGTGCTGCGCAGTGGAGGCAGGGCCCAGAGCGCTCAGTCCTTAGCACAGGGCCACGTCTCACACCTTCCCCCTTCATGTGCCCGAGAACCGGCTTCATACACGAGAGAGGAGCCCGGGTGGGACGGCTGTCTTCTTGGGGCTCCCGTGGCCCATCACGGGGCCGACCCCTTGGTGTGGTGGATGTTACTTTCTTATGTGGCTATCTCGACTGCAGGCTTTGAGGGCAGGGGCTATGTCTAATCTATCACTCTGCATCCCCCGTGCCCCGCACAGAACCTGGCATGGAGGGGGCCCCAGCAAATGCTTGTTCAACACAGAATTAGTGACCATGAATGAGCCTGCAAGTGCCTGATAAGTGATTTAATTATTAACAATCCCTCATTTCAAGCGCGTTCGGATTGACATGCTCACATGTCACCAAGAAACAGCCAGGTGCTAAGAGTGTGGGGCTTGGGGTTACTTCCTGGATCCAGCTACTCACAAGCTGGGTCGTTTTCCCATCTGCACTGTGAGGTGGTTGTCAGGATTCCATGAACGAAAAACTAAGGACATGTACCAGCGCCTGGCACAGAGTGAACGCTAGGAAGATGGTGGGTGGGGCCATGGGCTGGGTCCTGACATGCTCCACTAGAGAAGAGGGTCTCAAGCAGGTCACAGTCAGGCCAGAAGGTTGGCCCGGGGGTGGCCCCCAGAGATAGGCGACAAGTAGGGCAAGAGGAGGATCTGGGGCTGAACATGCTGGAGGTAAGGGTACATGCCTGGGGATGTCCCGTCACTTCCTTCCGGGTGCCCGGCTCATTCAACGGGACCGGGTGGGACAGGATCTCCCTGCTCCCTCAATTTCCCAGCAGAGCCCATAGCAGAAACCCCAAATGCCTGGAACTCAGCCCCATTGAGAATGTAGGCAGGGACTGATTACAAGGGCAGCAGCTCACTCAAGCCCCAGGCCAGATGGTATCAAAGGTGAGGAGTTGGAGGGGAAGGGGAGGAACAAAGGAGCTTTCAGAATGTGGGTGAGGAACAGGCAGGGGTACTCTGCTCCTATGTGTTGGGGTTAGGCCCAAGTTGGAGCCCCATCTCTGCTGCTTGGTGGCCTTGGGCAAGTTGCTTTGCCTCTCTGAGATCTAGGGTGGATAGCTGTGCCCATCTCTGAAGGTTGTTGACAGAATTCAGGCTGCTAATGGGTGTGATGTGTGCTTAGAGAAAATGCTCAACCAATGTTTTGGAAAAAACAAAAGAGCCATGCATCTTCTCGTCTTCTCCTGGTCTTGAGATCGGACTCGTCAGTCTCTCTCACATCCCCTATGCTCCTGGAAGCATTGGTTCTGCAGATTCCAGCAAAGCTAGCTGGAGCACTCCATTCCCCACATCCTGGGACAGCCAGCTCAGCAGGGCCAGGACTGTCAGGGCCTGGCTGTGGAGTGGACTCTAGACACCTGGTTTCCATTGGTCCTTTGGGCCACAGCCCACCCCCCAGATGTATGTGGCCACATCTCTGGTGAGGGGTGCTCAGCCTTGGGGCAGCCGGTTGCACAGCCATGCAACTTTAGCCACGGGACTTGGTTCCCGAGATGCACTTTGGAACAAGGAGTGACAAAGGCCTTTTGGTCCATCAAAGTCAGGTTATCTCCCAAGCCTGGGGTTTTCAACCTCATTGTTGTGACATTCAAGGACCTCAGGGCTTCATCTGGTTTCATTTCTTACTGGGCAGCCCTCTGAGCCCCGTCATCATGCTTTTACACACCTACTTCCTACACACATTGTCCCTTCCACCTGCCCAGCTCACATGCCCTTCCCAGTGGCCTGACCCTCTTCTCTCAGGGCACTGCTGGCCCTGGCTGCTCTGTCTGCCCCTCTACAGGTTATCCTCACTTGGCCAGCTGTGGGGGGCTGGGGCTCACCCTGGAGGTCTGAGGCTGGCATCGGGCAGGGCCTTGCATGCGTCCTGGACAGAGCTGAATGGAACAGGAGAGCATTGCTTTGTGCCTCTGCCTCCTCCAGCCCTGGCCCTTCCTCCCCCTCCCCCACCTCCTCACCCGCCAATCTCGTGACTCTTCTCTCCTCCTGAGCAGGGACCCCTTCTGAGCACCCTGTGGTCTGCGAATGGCAATCTGAGGTTCCCCGCTGAGCCTGTTCCTTTTCAATCCACTCTCCCTTCCCTCGTGTCATCATTGTAGTCCGGCTGAGACACGGGCTGAATGAGACAGCCGCTCAATTTGAGCCTGGTACAAAGGGAGTATTTTGATGTTTTCATTTCTTTCTAGTTCAATAACTCTAGAAAACACATAGATTTGGTGCTGGCTCCAACAGGCTCTCTAACTACTTTTTAAAACTTTGTGTTGGTTAAAAAGTATACAGGAGGTGGGGTGAGATGGACAGCGGGGCGGGAGTGAGGGTGGGGGAGGGGCTGCTCTGCCTAGGCGGCTGGCTTAGCCCTGTCCTGAGAGTCCCTCCTCCTCCTCCTGCCTTGCATTATTTGCTGCTCTGTCAAACCAGCTAACGCTCGAGTCTGGGGAGACCTGTCCAGCGCAGAGATCAGAGCCTCCCAGGGAACAAAGAAACAAGCCTGGAGACCCCTACCCACGCAGCTAAGGGCAGCAAAGGAGCTCTCCGCGGTCCTGAAATAGGTCTGACTAGGACGCTCCTCTCCCCGCCCCTCACCCATGCTGAGAGCAAGTGGATCCTAGCCTATCGGATGAACTGATATCCATTCTCTTATCCGGTAGATGTAGACTGAGCTCCCATCACACACCTTCACTGTATTAGGTACTTAGAATCAGTCTTCAAAATCGTGAAATAAGGCCCATGACTTCAAGGAGCTCAGCCTTGTGTGCACATCAAACATTGCAGTACAGCAGGATGAGTGCTGTGATCGGGGAATGACTGGGCTGTGGGAGAGAACATCAGAAGAACACCTAGTTTAGACGTGGGGGCCAGGGAAGGCTTCCTGGAGGAGATGGCATCCCAATTGATATCTAGTGGGAATTAGGATTTAGTCAAGTGAAGAGAGAAACTAAGGAGAGTGCTAGACAGAAAGAACAATGCATCCAAAAGCATAAGCAAGTGCTTAGCACAGTAGTGGCGAGTGCTCACCCTGGGACCATTTGCACCACTAACTCTCTGTTCAACCGGAGGCAAATGACCTAGCTTTCTGTGTTTGGTTTTCCCATCCACAAAATATTATATAACAAAGACCATCCTACACTTTTTTAGGGTTGCTGTGAGAATGAAGTGCTTTCTACAAATGCCGAGGCCTCAGAACAGTCCCTGGAATACAGCCAGTGTCAATGCAAGCTTGCCCTGATCGGTGCAGAGGCTCAGGTTTGGGAGAGCACAGAGGCTGGGATCTGGGCTACTCGACAGTGGTGGGAGGGGAGAGCAGTGAGGTCTAAGACTGCAGAAGATGGCAGGGCCAGGAAAGGATCTCCGAGACTGTGTTGGGAGCTGGATTTCGCTCTCAGGGCAATTGGAACAATTGAGGGTGAACAGTGGGCTGGGGGTTGTGCATTGGGGGTGTTTGGGGACTGTCATCCAGACTGGAGCATTGTGAGGTAGAGGGGCTGACCAAGGTCACTCCCATATGTCTAGCTCTGGTAAGGGTGGACATGGGGGCATGGGCGACTGCAGTCATCTGTCTTTGAAGGGCAGTCTTTATTTCTCATAGTCTTTTTTTCTTGGCTTTCCTTCCCCTGCAATAGGTTTCTGTAAAAAAACCCATGTTAACAACCTAGCATGGATCCTTCTGTATTTTTCTTTGTGTTAATAGAATCTTATATAGCCATACTCTCTCTCCCTCTCTCTCTCTCTCTCTCTCTCTCTCTGTCTCTCTTTCAGAGCATTTCCCCCATTGTTTTATAAAAATGGGATCATATGTTACATACTTATCTCCAAATTGCTTTTCTCACCCAACAATACCTTATAGAAATCCCCTTAAATCTATTGGTAGAGAGTTAATTAAATTTCTCATAGGTAGTGTAGCACACCACATTGTGGCTATCCTACTGCTGCCCCGCGGACTCCCCTGTCGTGTCCACCTCTCAGCACACAGCTGGCACTTGGGCTTCCCAGGCCCGGAAACACAGCAAACCACTCCAGACCCCTTGCTTGTGGGCTGCTCCCTCTGCCCCGCCTGAAGCACACGGCCGACTCCCCAGGATTCACCTGGAACTTGCCCTCAGGGGAGCCTGCAAAGGCTGGGCCTCTGGGGGGCAGAGAGGTTCCGGGATGGGTGAGTGGACAGTTGAGGTAGGGCCTCAGGAGCCAGGCTGGGGGGTTGGGCCTTGATCCTAAATGAGGGGCTCCCAGAAGGTTTCGGTCAGGGGAGGGAGTGACGGTGTTAGCCAGCCTTGTAGCTGCCAGGGAACTGGGGCCTTCAGACCACCTGGGAAGCGGAGAAGCCCAGCTTCCCACTGCTCCCCCAGTCTCCCCATTCCGCCTTCTCCCTCCTTGCCCCAGCTGCCTCCGTTGGCTTCTCTTCTCCCTGCTATGAGCTCAGGCCGACCTGGCCTGTCCAGGGGCAGCATGGACCGTGCCCCCACAACTGGCTTCTGCTTCCTGCCGTCCCCCTCAGGTCTTCCGGGGTCCCCAGCTTTCACAGCAGGACCCTACACGAAGGAGGCGGGGAGGAACACAGGCACCAGCCACCACGGTGGGTGGGGATCACTAGGAAGCTTCTGGTTCGCCCTACTGTTTCTGAGTCGCTGCCTCTGTGCTGTCTCCTGACTTCCTCTCTGGAGAGCTCCGATGCCATCTGTGCTTTGGCTTCCTGGGGGGAGCCACCCGCGGCACACTCTTGAGGCAGGGTGGAGGGCTTGAGAGGGGGCAGTGGCACGGACACGGTGGCTGTTCTTCCCAGACGCCCCGAGGCTCCCGGAAAGGCCCGTTCTGGCGATCCCTCCTCTGAGCTCGGAGGTGGCCGGCCATCGCGGCCCGCCGGGAGGGCGTCCACCAAACCCAGCCGTGAGGGGCGGGCAGCCCCACCGCTTGCTTGACCAGTCCTGTCTTGCTCCTGAGACTAGGCACGGGCCTTGTGACAGCGATGGCTTCCTTTCCCCGTGGAGGGAGACGGGCAGGAAGCGCCCGCCTGAGGCCCCGGTGGGGCGGCCGCCTGGTATCGAGGCTGCCAGCCGGGAGGGCGCCCGCTGGCGCTTGGGGGTGCTCACACTCTCTTTAAAAGCTACTGGATCGGGGGCATTCCCATCAGGATCTCCACGTTCCGGCTTCTTTTGAAACCTTGGCGAGGCTGGGGGTGGGGCTTCTGTCCAGGAGCAGCGCCGGGGCCGGGAGCAGCGTCCCTCC
>NW_007246654.1:24333-50308 GCF_000164805.1 Carlito syrichta | reverse complement strand
CGGCCCTGGCGGCGCCTCTCCGGGTCTCCCTTGCCCGGCGGCTTCCTCGGCAGCCGGTTTGCCCTCCCGCGAAGGTCGGCGGCCCCGAGGCCTGCTCAGCGGTGCCGGGCTGGGGAGCACGGGCGCGTGGCATCCTCCGCCTTCCGCGCCCCTGCGGCGGGCCGAGCCCCTCCGGCCGCCGCGGTCTTCCGGGACACGCGGGGTCTCACCTGGGTTCTCCCTCCGCCGCCACCCAGCCCCGGCATTGCCGGCGGTGTGGGATGCTGGGAGAGGGGCCCGGGCTCCCCTGCTGACGGGGGGTGGAAGGCATGCTCGCGAGGGGAGTGGAAGGCAGCTGGGCCTCTGCTCTGGCCTGCTGCCCCTCCCTGCCTGAGAGCCTTCCCCTCCTTGTCCCTGGTTCCCCACCTGAATAAGGAGCTCTATGGCACTCTCCAACTCCAGGCCCCAGTTTCTAACGAAAGGGACCAGAAGTTCCACGCTCCTGGTCACCTGACCTTCAAAGCAAGTGCCTTACCCCGCTCTCAAGACCACACGGTGGGGGAGAAATCAGCGCACCTGTTTCACAGATGGGAAGACGGAGGTTCAAAGGGCCTAAGGAGATGCTGCAGGCACTCCCAGTTCCGTCTGACTCTCTGTCGGCCCGGACCTGCTTCCCTGAGCCAGCTCCCGGCTCTAGCTGTCAGGAGTTTGCCCACCCTTGGGACCTAAGGAGCACTGAGGAGCCACCCTCCTGGGCGCCCCCTGCACGACTCCATGCTCGAGAAGTCTTCCTTGCCGTTTAGATGACCATGTCCCTTCGAGTCCCCGACAAGCAGATGTCACCATGATGGAGTGAAGAATGCAGGGATTTGTTGCAGGGACCACCTGTGAAAAATCCCGGGGGTAGAAAGGAGGAGTGGATGGAGAGAGCCTGAGCCACAGTGTGGGTCTGAGCCTTCTGAAAACAGAGACTGGGGAAAAGCGGCCACCTGCAGTGCAGCTCCAAGAAAGTCTCTCCAGCCCAGTGGGAATTCCTGGGAGACCGTCCCTAGAGGTACCTGGGCTGAGCAGGAATGGCTGGCCCGGTACTGCTGCTGACCTGGGCTGTGACTCACAGCAGGTAGCCCCAGTTTGGCTGCTTGGTGGGCTCTGAGGGCACCGTGGTGGCTGGAGGCTGGCGGCTGACAGTCATCCTCAGGGTAGCTCTTTCTGGAAGGCCGAGTGGCAGGCAGTGCTGCTCAGTGGCTGGAGCACCCACCATTCCACAAAGCACACAGCATTTGGAGGCAGCCACCTGCCACTTTTTAGCTGGGCGATCTTACACAAGTTTCTAAGCCTTGACGGCCTCATCCATGAAGGCAGTCGTCTTGAGGATTTGAGGTCCTGCAGGTAAGGTGTCTGACAGAACTTGACAGTAGACACTTTTAAAAAGTGGCTGCTTTTAGAGAACTTTTTTTGTCTGAGGAGTTGATGTAGCCCCCAGCCATCTCCCTAGAGGGCTGATCAGACCTGAGTATGCCCCATAATCTGCCTCCTTCTCTGGAACATGGGATCAATGCTAGTGTCTTCTTCACTGGCTTTGTTCACCATGCTTCCTCTTCCAGGCTCTACGTTTTGTGTTGTTGAACTTAACATTGCATTCTTCCTCTTTGCTCATTCATTCATTTACTCACCCTCCGGCCTAGCACAATCACCCTGTTTTGTCTCCTTCATCTTCAGCTCTCTGGTTTTTGAAGTGTTAATTGTCCTTAAGCTCCATGAAGCCTTGGGCCTTGTCAAAACTGTTAACAGCAGGTGTCTTCAGAACTAAACTGCAGCCCTCTCTTGTTGACGGACTGAATGTATTTACCAAGAGCCTATGTCTTCTTAGATAGGGATGGGACTTAGCCTGGTTCAGTGGGGCCCAGAGGTGGACTGGCCTTTAAACACCGTGTTATCGGAGCATGGGCAAAGAAGGGGCAGGATTTGGAAAGTGACAGGGGCAAATACGGACTCTTGTCTTTTGGACTGTGCAGAAAGGGTTCCCTAGGAGCTGCAGAGGGAGACGGGCATGAGTGGAGTGGCCAGCTATACATCCACAGGGACCCATGGACATGGGGAGCTCAGGCCCTAAGAGACCTTCAGATTACATTTGTGTAACAACACCTGCAGGCCTGCAAACACATCTGTGGCTAAACAAGGCCTTCAGGTCCCTGTTTCGCCCTTGCTGGCTTAACCCTCTCTTCCTTTGCGGGGAGCAGGTGGGAGCGGCGTGAGAGATCAGTCCTGGGCTGGCATGCAGCACATATTCACTCATTAGACCCACCAACCAACTCTGCACGATCCACTCTGTTGATCACGTTGGCTAGATGCAGAGCCAGGAATGTAGGAGGCGCAGCAGCTCACCCAGGCTGCCCAGCAAAGAAGGCCTGTCTAGGATTTGAACTGACAGTCGTCCAACTTCAGAAAGGATGCTCCGGCTGCCGTGCAGCAGGGCCCAAGCATCTCCCAGTGGCTGCAGGGGCCTACCTGGCCAGGGGTGGAGCCTTCTGCAAGTCGCCTTGCCTGTTCCGGGCACCCTTCCCAGTTCCTCCCTGGGATGACGGTCTTGGTTGCCAGCAAAGGCCCTCAGTGCCTGTGCTTCACAGCTGAATCTCTAAGATGCTCAGGGAGGCTGTGCCCCATGTTCTGGTTACCAAGGGACAGATCCCCAGCCTCAGAGGAGGGTCTCTCCAGGCTCCTTGTCCCAGACAAGGCCCCCTGGCAGGCAACACTTGCAAACACAGCAGCCCTGCAGGGCGGGCAGCCACCCAGATGGCCTGGCATGCTGATATGTGCAAGGAGTGCCTGCTTTTGTTCCCCGGTCAACCAGCTGCTGCCTGACAGCCACGTGGAGTCTGCGAGCATTTGTTCAGCCTTGGTTCTGCTGTCTATGCCTGGGCCACCTTCAGCAAATCACTTAACCTCTCTGGGTCTCTGTTTCTTTGTCTATGAAATGGAGGAGGGGCTGGGTTGGATGAGCTCTGAGATGAGTTTCTTGCTCTGACATTCTAATGCCATCCTTGCACTCATGCTGGTTTCATCAACACTCATGTATGTGTGTGTGTGTGTGTGTGTGTGTGTGTGTGTATACATATATACTTTTTTTTGCCACCAGATTAGTGTGAAATTAGCAACATTTGGCAATGAATGCCTTTCCCCCAAGACTCAACTCTTAAACAAAGTTCTTAGTGTTTGACTTTCATTTTAAATAGGTGGCTGTCAGAGGAATTACATGGCTCCTAAAGAAACACACAGACGGTATAATTAAAGAGATGCCAATCTTGACAGGTAGCAGGACAGGAGAGGGAATGTGACAATGAGAATGGAAAAGGGGAGAGGGGAGCTCGGAGCCTGACTGGACAGACTAGACCAGGGAAGTGTCTCCACCAGAGTAGAGAGCTTGGTTTCAACATCAACGTTCGGTTGACAGCTGCTTGTGACAGCGACAGTGAGGCCCAGGTTGGGCGCCTTACTGTCTGCAAGGCACTTTTACAACCTCCATCTCTTAGGATCCCACAACATACCAGAAAGTTTTTATTGACCCCTTTTCTCAGAGGAGAAAATTAAGATCAATGGTCAGTGCTCTTATTTTGACCACAAACTGATACTCAGTGCTACAAACTAACACCCTTCTCTAACCCTAGACTGAGCCCCACCCTAGACCAGACTGAACACCCCCTCCAGGCTGAGCCACTCCCCTAACTCCGGCTGAGCCCCACCCCTGACCCAGGCTGAGCCCCGCCCCTGGCCCAGGCTAGCCTAGTTAAACTGCAGCCAGATGCATTCCACCGGGTCTGAGATGAATGAACTGTTTGTGTGAGTGACCCAGAGCAAGCCCCTCTTCTGCTAGGGGCAGGGTTGAGAACTTGCAGCCCTGGGACAGTGAGGGAGAAGGGCCTGAGGGGTGACTGGGAGAACCTGGCCTGTCTGGAGTCAACCCAGGGAGAGCAGTATGAACTCTTGTGTGGAAAAGCTGAGGGCACCACCCCAAGGGGATCCCACATGTCCAGGCCGGCGGAAGTGGACTCCTTCCCAGCTGGTGTTCTTTCCTATGGACATATGCTGTGCCTAGCACCTGGAATGGTTCTGGGGAAACCTGTGGTCTGCCTGAGGCAAGGTCCCCAAGAGACTGTGCTGTCCAACTAGCCTCGACTGGACTCCCCGTGTGAGCTTGGCTTCTTAACCCTAACCCCACCCACACTCCCTGGGCCTCTGGGCTGATGCACTGAGATCTCAGGACGAAGGCCCCCTGGCTCGGCAGGTGCTTAGTAAGGCTGACATTTCTCCCTTCTTCCCTGTGAATCTCGCCTTTTCCCTCAGGGCTGGCTCCCAGCCCCCACCGTGGGCTCCCCCTCTGACAGGCACCTCATTAGCAGAATCTCTGTAAATAACGCCAACGAGTTAGAGTTACAACAAGGTAGCTCATTAAAGGCACTTCGCTTGTCTCACTTCCCAATTAGTGTCTCTGCGGGTACAGCTGCCAGGACTGCATGTGACAGGGCACCCTTGGCATGTCGTGGGGCCTGGGCAGCCCTGGATCACCCCAGGGGAGCTGGTGTCCGCAGCCCCAGGAAGAGGCTATGGACTGGGAAGCCCCCTTCCTGCTCCCACTTTAGCCCAGCAGCCCTGGAGGGTCAGCTTCTGACTGAAGTGGGAGCACGCAGGCACAGTGCCCACTGTGTACACATGCTTCGCTGCCCGGGCACCCCAAGAAAGACTCAGACGTAGGCTTTGTTTTGGCTGGTGAGCCTGTACCTCCACTCCAAACTGGACATGGTCCACTTCCCTATGGCATTCTTGGCTCTGGAATTCCACTCCAGGTCGTGTCCCATGTGTCATCTGCTCAGAGGCTTCCTCTTACCTTCTTTCATGGGTGACCTCAAACTTTTCCACCTCAGCCTTTGGGGGCAATATTTTCCTTGGGTGCTGAAGTCATTGTGACAATGGTGGAGGGAATTTCGGGCTAGAAAGGAGGAGGGGAACGTGCCAGAGAGGCTGAGGGACTCAGGGGTGATGTGTTTCCAGGACGAGTTTACCAGGTTGCAATTTTTACCCACATTTCTATACATGATGAAACAGGCTCATAGAGATTCAGCCACTTGCCCCAGATCACATAGCGGGTAAGTGCCAGTGCTGAGACCAGGGCTAGGGTCACTCTAGAGCCTGTCCTGGGAGCTGGGTTCTGATGACGCCAGTGTTACTCACCTGTGCCAGCAGGTTAATGAGAGTGGAGAGCGATTCTCCGGTCTTTCCTTCTTTCCCCTCTGCATTTCAGCCATTTTTTCCTTTTTCCAACTGGGTTTTGATCCCCCGACCACACTTCTTTCTGTTTTCACTTGGGGTCTATACTTTCTGTTTCACTTTGGGAAGGAAACTGCTCCCAATTTCTCTCCCTCATGCTGAATCAATAGCTTAGCTGGGCAAGGTAGAAAATGAAATTTACATTGAATGGTTTCCATGGCAACTATGGGGCTGGACCAGCTACTCCTGCTCTTGGGGGCACAGTTTTCTGAGAAGAGCCAGGTATCAAAAAACCTCAGCTCCCTGAGAATGTGGCAAGGGTTTTAAACAGAACTAGAAAGAGCTCGAGTCCCCTTGACCACCAGTCTTCTGGCTGTGTGTTACGTGCAGGAAGGGAGTACACCTCATTTTCCCCAAATTGCTTGTACCATCGTCCACAGTATCACCACAGCCAACGCTTTTTAAGCTCTGACTAAACGCCAGGCTTTGCGCTAAGTGCTAAAGCATTCTTTTCTTTTTTGTGTCAACCCTGAGAGGTGGGTAGTATTGTTATCCCATTTTGCAGACAAGGAAATTGAGCCAAGGGACTATTATAAACTTCACTCAATGGCTCAGAGAGTCAGAGTCTCCAGAATGAAACCTAGATTGGTTTGACTCCTGAACCTGTGGTCTTAAACATTCTGTAATGGGAGGGTGGCTTTCAAAGCTCACCGGAGACCCAGAAGTGAATAAACCAACTTCCTGCTTTGCTGAACTCTACAGAGAGGGCTGTAGCATCAAGGTTGAGACCATAGGGCTGCAGCCAGGTAGCCTGGGTGCCCTTACACACTTGTCTGTGCCTCAGTTTCCTCAGCCCTGAACTAGGGATTCAACACAGCGTCTATCTCTCAGGAGTGTTGAATAGATTAAATGAGATACAACCTGTGAAGCACTTGAGACAGTGTCTGGCACGGGGTCAGTGCTTGATATTAGCAACTGTCACAGATTCCACTGGGGATGTCAGCGCGTGCTGGAGAGATGAGGACAAGCATGGGGCTGCAGGAGGCCAGCGGAGGCAGCTAAAGAGGCTTCCTGGAGGAGAGCAGGGACAGGCGAGGGAGGGAGCGGGACCTCTGGCAAAGGTAGAGAGACTGGCAGGGAGGAAGAAGGGAGTGTGGTACATCCGACTAGTGGGCTGAGACCCCGGGAGTGTGGAGGGGGCATTTGTCATTTCTGCCCACTCAGCACTATTCCTCCTTCCAGTTTTCCTTTAAGAAGCCATTCAGTCTACACAGTTTGGGAAGGTCTGACTCTGCGCCTGGGTCCATGTATGGGCATGTGACTCAGTCCTAGCCAAGGAGAGGCTTACATCTCTCTACCTGCAGTGATTGGTTGGGAAGTAGGCACATGACTCAAGAAGAGCCAACCACAGTCTGTACATGCTACTCTCTTGCTGGGGGTGGCTGAGGGGTAGGATGCAAGCCTAAAACTGCAGGGGAGAGGGGGCACTGTATTTGCCACCATGAGGAGATAACCTGCCCAAGAATGAAGCCAACGCAGAGAAAAGTATAGCTCAGAGGTGGCAAAAGATGAATTCCTAACAGTGATCCTGGATCCAGCTGTGCCTGACTTTGGAAGGCTTTTCTGGTACATGAGCCAATAGCTGCCCTTCCTTTTATTTATGCCTGTGTGCGATGAGATCATGACTTTCACAATAGCAAGTGCCCTCCTTAATACAAGAGGAGTAATGGCAGAAGCCAGGTCTTAAAAGCCTAGATGCCGTACTGAGGAGATTAAAGGTGATGGGAATCCTTGATTACACGCAGAAGGATGACATGATCAGATCCTCTGGCAGCTGTGTACCAAAGTGACTTGCAGCAAGGGACTGGTTAGGAGGCTGGTTTGGCAGGCCAGGTGGGAGAAGACGGGTCTGGCCTAAGGCAGGTTGCATTCATTTCCTGTGACTCTTGTACAAATGACCACAAACTCAGCAGCTTAAAACGTTAATCTATCATCTTAGTTCTGGAAGTCGGAAGTCTGAAATGGGTCTCAGTGGACTAAAATCAGGGAGTTGGCCCAGTCCCCTTCCTCTGTGGAGGCTCTAGGGGAGAATCTGTTTTCATCCTTTTCCAGTTTCTAGAGGCCGGTGCATTCCTTGGCTCACGGCCTCTTCCATCTTCAAAGCTCATTGCTCCAGCCTCTGTTTCCCTCGTTACCTCTCTTCTCTCTGATCCTGACCTTCCTGCATCCCTCTCGCAAGGACCCTTGGGGTGACCCTGGGGCAACCCGGATAATCCTGGAGAATCTCTTCATCTTGAGGTCCTTAATTTAATCGCATCTGCAGAATCCCTCTTGCTGGGTAAGGTGGTTTATTGTCAGGTGTCAGGGATTAGGGCACAGGCATCTTTGGGTTTTTCGGGTTTTTGTTTGTGTTTTAGAAACAGCATCTCACTCTGTCATCCAGGCTGGAGTGCTGTGGTACAGTCATGGCTCACTGCAACCTCAAACTCCTGGGCACAAGGGTTTCCTCCTGTGTCAACTTCCCGAGTATCTGGCATTACAGGTGTGAGCCATAGTGCCTGGCGTGGACGTGGATGTGGACATCTATGGTGGCCATTACTCAGCCTACCACATGGGGTCATGGAGATGGTAGGGAGGATGGAATGGAGACTCAGGAGGGAGGCAGAGTGGCCAGGACATGCTGGGAGGTTGGGATGGTGTGGTGAGGAAGTGCCTGTGCTTCCCAGGGCATGCATGGTGGCAATAGTCTGCCGGGTGGTCCGATGTTTTACAACAGCCTCCCCCTGTCTGGAACAGGTATAGGGGAGGAGGCAGATGAGTCAAGTGAGACTAGGGTTTTGCTGGAGAGGGATGCAGTGGCAGGGCGATGGGGTGAGATCAAAAGAGTGCTTGAAGTCACGGATCCTGGAACATAAGCAGAAAAGAGAGGAGAGCAACACCAGAAGGAAGAAAAAAGAGGTCAACAGAGAATGAGCTCACCTTTGCAGAGGCGTGCTAAGGCCTCGTCCCTTTGGGCCCTGGGCCTGTGTCCACTCCTGTCTGGATTCCTGCCTTCTGCTGGTGTGTCAGCTCTACTTGGAGGTCTTGGGAGCCTCAAGGCCAACAGGGTCCAAACCAAGCTCTCGACCTCTTCCCATCCTGTGCCTTCTGCAGCCACCCTCATCCTTCCTCCTTCCAGCCAACTGGGCCCAAAGCCTGATATTATTCCTGGCCCTTCTCTTTCTCTTACCATCTCATATCCCAAACCTGTCATCTCCATCTTCAGAATATTGGCAGAATCCAACCACTTCTGCGCCTCTACTCTGGATGGAGTGACACTATATCTTGCCTGGATTGTTGTGACAACTTTCTGAGTAGCTCGAGTTGTGTGTTGGTCCCAGGAGCATCAGCTGTCCACTGGGGTGATTGTGACGATGTCCTGCACTGACCCCTCCCCTTCCTGGACCCACACCCTCTCCCTGCTGACTCCTTTAGGGATCATCCCCTGTGACCTCCTCGAATCAACTGAAAACATCGTTTTTTTCCCCAATTACTAAGAGAATCAGTCCATATTCAGGGCAGAAAAGATGAACGGTTCAGAAAGGAACGAGGTGACCCTAATTGCCCATAATCCCAATCGCACATTTCTGTACTTCCTCCAGGGGTTTTCCCTAGCGCACGTCAATTGCCGCATGTGTGGAAGGCAGCTGTTGTGAGGTACTTATAAGCTTGTCTCCCATATCGGACCAGCAACGTCCTGAAGGGGTTCCTCTTTTATTATCCCCATTTTACAGAGAAAGGACCGAGGCACAGGGGATTTAGGGAAATTTCCCAAGGCCACAAAGCTGACACATGACAGGAAAAATTCTAACCTAGGAGAATGTGTGACTGGGCTTAAAATAGGTGTATTTTACAAAATTGACATCACACTGACCTTCATATCAGCTTGCCACGAACATTTTCCTGTCTTAATATTTTGCAAAAGTATGATTTTTATAGTTGTATAGTCATTCATCTTTAAGAGTACTCTATAATTTATTTTTTCTCTCTCCTCTTTGCTGTTATAAACAACTCAATGAATGTCTGTCTTTGGGACATTTGAAAGGCTGGTCCATCCTTTTGAGGATGTTCTCCCAGTCTCCCCACCCCACACCCACCCACTGCTGTAGCACTCAGAGACAAAGAGGTGGTGCCACTACTTGGCGGGTTCTCTCTCCCACCTGTGTGCTCCAGCAGCAGCAGGAGCTGGGGCAGGGAGCCCCAACCAGCAGGGATGAACTCATTCCACACTTTGGACTCCATGGCAGTGACAAAGCTACCTGCAGTGGGAGGCCCGAGGGGCAGCTGCCAAAGAACCAGATGAGGATCAGGATCGGCCTTTGATCCTGAGTCCTTCTGACTGTGACCTCTGTGGCTTCTGAGATTAAGTTTCCTAGTGCTGAGTGGTGCTTGGAGCAGTAGCCTGGCCACCTCAGGGACCAGGGCAGTGACTGAGGGGCCCTGTGTTTGTGTGACCCAGGTGCAAAGACCATCCTGTGACTCCCATGGCCACAGAAGCTCCCACTCACTGAGGGCTACTGTGTGCAGGGCTCCGGATTCCCACACCTAGGCCCCTGCCACCTAACCCACGGCAGGTGCGGTGAGTGTGTGCCCCATCTGTAGGGAGTGTCACTTCTCGGCTTCAGCCAACTGAGTCCAGGCAAGAGCATGGTCCCAGTGGTTTAGACTTTGATTCTTCAGAAAAACTGAGCGGTCTGGATTTTTAATGTGAAATCTTCCACTTCTTTAAGTGCTAACCTCCAAATACAGATTGCTCTAATTTGCTGACCAGAGATGATTTACTCAGAGAGAAGAGTCCCCATTCCTCCCCATCCCATGTGCCCAGTGCCCTCTCTTCCACCCCCAGTACTTTTATCATAAAAGAGGCGATGCCTTAGTCCATTTTCTGTTTCTTAGAACACCTGGAACTGGGTAATTTACAAAGAGAAGAAATGTACTTCTTACAGTTGTGGAGTTTGAGAAGCCCAAGGTCAAGGGGTTGCATCTGGTGAGGGTCTTCTTGACTCTTTGCAGGGTTCTGAGCGGCACAGGACCTCCCTTGGCGAAGGGGGCTGAGCATGCGGAGGTACTCAGGGTTCGCTTCTTCTTATAAACCCCCCAGTTCTACTCCCATGCTAACCCAATCATCCATTTAAGAGTCCTCATGACCCAGTCACCTCCTAAGGATCTCACCTCTCAATACTGCTGCATTGGGGATGGAGCTTCAATGTAAGTTTCAACATTCAAATCATAGCAGGTGATATGTATGTGTGTTCCGCACCCTACTTATTTTACTTAGTAGCACATCCTGGAGACCTTTCCTTGTGGTACATGGAGAGCTTCCTCTTTTCCTCCCCCAGTAGCTGCATGGTGTTCTACTGTGTGGATGTGCCACTGTTTACTTAACCCAGTGGTTCTTATCTGGGGTGGTTTTTCCCTGACAATGTCAAGAGACATTTTTGATGGTCACCAATGGTGTATGTGTGTGACTGTCACTTAGTAGGTAGTGGCCAGAGTTGCTGCTCGACTTCCTACAATGCACAGGAAGGCCCCACAACAAAAAATTATCCTGCCCAAAATGTCCGATAGGACTGAGGCTGAGAAACTCTGATTTATTTTTTATTTTTAAATTTTTTTTGAGTTGGAGTCTCACTCCGTCGCCCAGACTGGAGTACAGTGGCATGCTCACGGCCACCCCAGCATTGACCTGCTGGGTGCTATTGATTCTTTCCACCCCAGCCTTCCAAGTACCTGGAACTATAGGCATGCGCTACCATGCCCAGCTAATTTTTTATTTATTGTAGAGATGAGGTCTCACCAAGTTGCCCGGGCTGGTCTCAAACCTGCGGGCTCAGGCAATCCACTCACCTTGGCCTCCCAAAGTGCTGGAATTACAGACTGAGCCACCGAGCCCAGCTGAAACCCTGATTTAATCCAGCTAGAGTTGCCATGGTTAGCACAGAGAATACAGGGCTTACTGCACGAATGTACATGCTACCCTAAAAAAAGCATTAATCATTTATCTGAAATTCAAACTTAAATGGGCACTCTGTATTTTATCTGGTAACCCCAAATCCATCCCCTATTGATAGGACCATGGGATGTTTCCAGTCTTTTGGTATAACAAATAGTGTAATGATGAACATTATTGCATATCTCATTTTGTTTATATGCAAGCATACCTGCAGGATAAGTTCCTCAAAGAAGAATTATTAGATCAAACATCATAATTTATAATTTTTTTCTCCATTAGGGTTGCATCAATGTACGCTTCTACCAGCAGTGCATAAGAGTGCCTGTTTCCCCACAGCTTTGCCAACAGAGTATGTTGTCAAAGTTCGGGATGTTTTTCTGCCATTCTGACTGGTGAGAAATACAAATAGAAAACGTTCAAAACATTGTGAACAAACTCAGGTGGGAAAAACACGCAAGAAAAATTTTAAACACTGGGCCAGATGCAACCCACGGCAGGCCAGTTTGTTGTGTTCGCTGCATGCCTGTTATCACCAGCCTTCACTATAGTGTGGTGAAGTGAACCTTCCAGCCTAGAGAGGTTAAATAACCTGCCCAAGGCCACGCAGGTGGGCTGATTCCCAGGTCTATGATCATCCTGTGAATACTCACTTAGCATTCGTACTGTGGTTCAGGTGGGGTGCTGGGTGATGCTGGGGTGAGCACAGCAAGGCCACATTCCCCATCCTTGTCTCATCATTGATCACCTGTCTAGCTGGCCCAGTTGTCTGACACACATGGCGTTAGCAGCAACGGTGGCCCACAAGGGAGTGTGGAGGGCCTTGTCAAAGGCTGGACACTCATGTTTGACGCCGCTAATTGATTAAATAGATTCTTCTACATGTGCAGTGTTGAGCTTTCTGCTTTGATAAGGCATAATATTAATTTTAATTAAATCTCTGAAGGTCTGGCCAAATATTTCCACTTTCTGAACATGTCCCTTGATCACGGAGTTCATATTCCCCTGGGACAAGGCCGTTGGGAAGAAGTGCCTCTCCCCCCACCACCTTCTGCTTCGCCTCTGCTTTCTGCCCTCAGTGTAGGGGACATGTGTGGGCGTGGAGAAGGAGGTGGCTTGACTCACCAGATAATTGCGTCGGGAGAGGCTCACATGCTTTGTGGACCTACTGTGTATCGGGCATAGTAACGCAAAGTGGAATTATAAATCTCCATCTTATGGCTGTAAAAACTGGATCAGAAGATTAAGAGGTTTGTTTGGGGTTACATAGCTGCTAAGTGTGGGGTCAGGATCTACCTGACTTCAAAGATTATGGGTGGTCACACCTGAGTATTGAGCCCTCCCCCAGTACTACCCCTCTCTGCCTTCTGGAGCCGGCACTTTGCTCTTCCTCTAAGGAGCTCCCCTCAGGACTCTGTGCAGTCCCCGTGGCGCTGACTCTGCTCCCCAGCAACTCCGACACCCCAGGCTCCAGAGGCCTGTGAGTCAGCCATACCCAAGGGAAGACGACCCTTGACCTTTTGAAGTTGTTGAAGCCTGTAGACAACTCTTCCTCTTCTTGTTTTTTCTCCTTCTTCCTCTCCTCTCCTCCTCCTCACCTGTCCCTCCTCCTCCCCCTCTTTCTCTTTTTCCCAGTATAAGCCATTTGGGTGTTTAAAAATGTTTCTTTGAGAATCACTTTTGAGTTTCAACCCTAAGAGCCATTAGCTGCAGCTACTAAGAAATGAAAAGAACCTTCCAGGGCATCCCCTGAGGTGGCCCAGACCCTCACGCTCTCTGGTGGGTGTTTCCCTTGGCACACTCCTCACCCGCTGGGCCCTGGCATGCACCTCTGGCCTTTTCTTGTGGCACATTCACTCTTGTTCTGGACCCCTTGGTAGCTGGTTCTCCCAGCCAGCTTTGGGCCTGAGTTCCCACCCATGAGACCAGGAGTCATCAGATCTTGAAGATGTTGAAAGAACTGGAGTTCAACTTGACATTGAACCTGGATTAGAATGGGAAGTATCCAAAGCTGGGTGAGGGGTCTGGGGTCCTGAGACCTCAACTGGTGAGACTTCTTTTACCACCTACACTCATGCATGTGAGACAACGCGCGCACACACACACACACACACACACACACACATACACACACACACCTGCACACATGCACGTGCCTGGCATAGATCCAACTGTGCATATTTCTGTACAGAGGGTCCGGCATTCACGGTCAGAAAAATGCTCATGGTTGCTCTGGGTGAAACTTTTGCTTGTAGAATATCTTTCTGAACAACTAGAGTTTTCTAAAATGAACATACATTTACTTTGCAAATAGCCATATATATATGTGTGTGTGTATATATATATGTATTCATCATATAATGTTTAAAATTAGTTGCAGATGTAAAAAATTGTTTCAAAAAGTTAAAAAAAATTTCAAGCAAAATATAAATACTCTCACCAAGACAGAATGGGAATGCCCATTTTCTCATTGCCTTTCCAATACAGGATATAATCAATTCTTATAGTTTTTGCCAATCAAATGGGCAAACCTGGAATTAGATTTTTTGTTTTAATTTGTGGTTTCATGATTAGTGAGACTAAGCTTCTTTTCATATGTTTATGAACTGTTTGTTTTCCTCTATGTAAATTTCCTGTTTATATTCTTTGCCATTGTTTCTGCTGGGTTGCTTGTCTTTTGTTTATTACTGTTAGGAAGTTTTTATTTCTTTGGGATATGAATCCTTTTCCTGTAATAAATATTATAAGTGTTTTCTCTTAGTCTGTCATCTGTGTTTGAATCTGCTTATGGTGCCTTTTCCCATATAGAACTTTCCATATTATGTGGTCAAAGGATTTCTTTCATGGCGTTTCAGTCTCTGGTTTTGTTTTATTTTTTTAATTTTTCTTTTTTTTGAGTTAGAGTCCCTGTCACCTAGATTGGAGTGCAGTGGCCGCTCCTGGCCACCGCAGCCTCGACCTGCTGGGCTCCGGCAATCCTTCTGCCTCAGCCTTCCAAGTAGGTGGAACTACAGGCACGTGCTAACACACCCAGCTAATTTTTGATTTATTGTAGAGATGAGGTCTCGTCAAGTTGCCCAGGCAGGTTTCGAACCTGTGGGCTCAGGCAATCCACTCACCTCGGCCTTCCAAAGTGCTGGGATTACAGGCCACCGAGCCCGGCCTCTGGTTTTGTTTTAAAAGGCCTTTTCTGCTCCTAAGTTCTACCAGTTTGTACCACATTTTAAGCTTGTGCTTTTGTGGAATCTTATGTTCAGAATATTGATCTATCTGAAATTTATTGTGTGTATGCTGTGAAGTGGAATGCCAATTTTATTGTGTTCAAAATTCCTATATATTCACTAAACTGGTCCTGAATTTTATGTGCTATTTTGTTGTTATTATTTTTAATTATGGGCTATGCTCGGGCCTTCCACATGAACTTAAGGAGTCAGCCTGTCAGATTCTTCAGAAAGATTCTGTTGCGTTTTTGATTGCTATTACATTGAATTAACTTATTAATGACTATTTATTTGCTGGAAACCAGGGGCCAATATTGAGTTAATATTTATTTATTGGACATCGGGGCAAATATTGAGGTAGTTATTTTTCCTCATGTCAGGGCCCACTATTATCGTCCATGTGATACTTTTTTCTTATTTTACATTAATTATTTCCCCCTTTTTTTCCCCAATTCCCACTGCTATGTAGGCACCCACTAATTTATGTGATGATTGTCTTTGGATAGTTATTAATACTTATTGTTGGATGTCAAGTACTATAGATTTCTTTCAATCATCATAATGTTTTAAAATACATACAGGTAGCTATATGTGTGTCAAATTCATTCCTTCTAGAGGCTGCATAGTATTTCTTAGGCAGCATCTATCACTGTTTTCTTAAATAGTCTCCTGGCAGTGGGTACCAAGGATGCCTCTAGCACTCTGATTTCATAAACAATACTTGGCTGGCCATCTCCGGCTTGTTCTTCTGTGGATCTCTGCTCACATTGCTTGAGAGCCTGCAGCCAGGAATGAGTTTGGTGCATCACTTAATTTCTACCCAACATTAAACGCTGTCTGATTGCTTTTCAGAATGGCTGCACCCGTTTTACTCCCACCCAACACGTGGGTCATCCTGATTCTCTGTGTCTTTGCCAATGTGAGTTTTTTTCCGACTTCCTAATTTTTGCCACTGTGATGGGGTAATTGTTTTAATGTGTATTTTCTGATTACGAATGAAGCTAAGCATCTCTCCATGTACTTAAGGACTGTTTGGGGTTCCTTTGCTGTGAGTTGTCTAATCATATCACTTATCCTTTCACTGGTAAGTTGATTATCTTGTCGTTAATCTGCAGAAGTTTCTTGGGTCTTAGGTGTTGCAGGGATCTTCTCCAGCCTGTTACTTGGTTGCATCTTTGACTGTGGGTTATTATTGAACAAGAATGCTTCAGTTTGATGTAGTAAAATCCATCTTTTTTTTACTTTATGATTTGTGGTTTTATGTCTTACCTAAGAGGCCTTCCTCCACCCTTTGATCACAAATATATTCTCTTATATTCGGTCTTCTATGAATTTTATAGCTTTATCTTTCATATTTAGGCTCACTTTACTAAATGATTAATATATACTTTTAATATGAAGTTCCCCTTAGTATATGCTTAAAGGTAGGGATTCAACTTTGCCACAGATAATGAATTATTTTGTTTTGTTTGCTAATGTTTCCAGCAATAGTATGTTAAACAGAAATTCTTGTTCAAGCATCCTTTTTAAAAATATATATTTTAAAGATGTGGGTTACAATTCAGGATTAGATATACACGCGGACATCGTGCAGGTAAAGTTTGGGCCTCTCTTTGGTTTCCACTTTGCCTGTTTGAGATCAGGTACCCTTAATGATGTTGCATTCCCCACCCCACCCCTCAACCCCAGCCTGCTACAGTCAATCCCTTTCTTATAGTATTATGGTAAATGTTCAGGGTACGCTTATGACTGAGAACATGTGGTACTCTGTTCTTTGTTTCTGTGACAGATCACTGAGTATTACAGACTCTAAATCCATCCGAGTTGCCGTGAAGTCCATATGTTTGTCCTTCTATTTATGCTTGCATAATATTCCATTGTGTATATGTACCACATTTTTTTTATCCAGTCCAGTTTTTATGGGCAGCACGGTTGGTTCCGTGTTTTTGCTATTGTGAATAGTGCTGTAATAAACATGTGTGTGCAGGTATCTTTTTTGTAGAATGATTTGAGTTCCTCTGGGTTTATTCCCAGAAGGGGGTTGTTGGGTCATATGAAAGGTCAATTTCAGCCAGGCTCGGTGGCTCAGCCTGTAATCCCGCGCCTTTGGGAGGCTGAGGTGAGTGGATTGCCTGAGCCCGCGGGTTTGAGACCTGCCTGGGCAGCGAGACCTCATCTCTACAATAAATAAAAAAAATCAGCCGGGTGTGATAGCGCATACCTGTAATTCCGGCTACTCAGAAGGCTGAGGCGGAAGGATCGCTGGAGCCCAGCAGGCAAGGCTGCGGTGGCCGGAAGCGGCCACTGCACTCTAGTCTGGGTGACCGAGTGAGACTCCAACTCATAAAAAAAAAAAAAAAGAAGGTCAATTTCTAGTTCTTTTAGGAATCGCCACACTGTTTTCCATAGAGGTTGCACTAGTTTCCATTCCCACCAGCAGTTGTAGAAGCATTCCCTTTTCTCTGCATCCTCACCAGCATCTGTTGTTGTTTGTTTTATTAATGATGGCCATTCTTACTGGGGTTGGGTAGTATTGTTTAGCCATCCTTAATTGATTTCTGATCTTAAAAAGAATGTATCTGGCTGGGCGTGGTGGCTCAGCCTATAATCCCAGCACTTTGGGAGGCTGAGACAAGAGAATTACCTGAGCTCAGGGGTTCAAGACCAGCCTGGGCAACTTGGTGAAATCTCGTCTTTACAATAAATCACAAAAAAATTAGCCAGGCATGGTGGTGTGCATCTGTAGTTCTAGCTGCTTGGAAGGTTGAGGTGGAAGGATCACCTAAGCCCAGCAGGTCGAGGCTGCGGTGGCTGTGAGCGTGCCACTGCACTCCAGCCTGGGTGATAGAGTGAGACTCCAACTCAAAAAACAAAAACAAAGAATGTATCTAAGATGTCTATATATAAAGGATAATGGCTTATGGGTTTGGATGTACAGCGTTTATCAGGTTGAAGTTTATTCTACGACTACTTTTCTTAGAGTTCTTATCATACCTAAGGATTGGATATTAATAAATGTCATTTCTGTGTCTGTTGAGATAATCTTGTGAGTTTTCCCTTAAGTTATTATTATTATTAATATTATCGTCAGGGTCTCACTCTGTAGCCCAGGCTGGAGTGCAGAGGCACCATCACAGCTCACTGCAACCTCTAACTCCTGGGCTCAGGTAATCCATCTGCTTCAGCCTTCCAAGTAGCTGGGACTACAGGTGCCTGCCACCACACCTGGCTAATTTTTTAATATTTTGTAGAGACAAGGACTTGCTATGTTGCCTAGGTTGTTCTTGAACTCCTGGGTTCAAGCAATCCTCCCACCTCAGCTTCCCAAAGTGCTGGGATTAAAGGCATGAGCTGCTGCACCTGCTTCCCTTAAGTTACTAACTGATGGATTTCATTTAGATTTTCTAATATTAAATAATTCTTTCATTTCTTGCATAAATCCTATTAGGTATAATACTTTTTTTAAAAAAGGGAAATTGTTTATTGAAGTGTAACTTGCATACAAAAGAGATTAAATGGTAAATGAATCCACCCATGTAAGTAGTATCTGGGTCAAGAAACAGAACATAGCCATCTGCCTAGAAGCCCCTCGTACCCCTTCCCAGTCCTTACTCTCCAAAGGGAACTATCATCTTGATTTCCAACACCATTGATTAATTTTAACTGCTTTTAACTTTTATATAAATGAAATCATGAGATTCATTCTGTTTTAAAATCCTCTGTTGGGTTTGATTAGCAAATGTTAGTTATAGAATCTTTGCATCTATATTCATAAGTGACATGTCTGTGTGATTTTCTTTTCTTGTCCTGTTCACCAGTTTGGGGATCAATATTATTCTAGCTTCATAAAATAATTAGGTAAGCTTTTGCTCTTTTCTTCATTTCTGGAACAACTTGCCTATGATGGGAATCTTTTTCTTGAAAGTTTGGTTGAAGTCCCTTGTAAAATGATTTTGGCCTGAGGTGTCTGGAGCATTGGGCATTTGATTACGATTCTAACTTCTTTAATGGTTATTGATCTAGTCACATTTCTATCTCTTTTTTCTTTAATTTTGGCATTTTATGCTCTGCTAGAAATTTATCTATTTTGTTCAGGTTTTCAAATTTGTAGACTTGCAGTTGTTCATAATATTCATTTACTTTGGAATGTTTTATTATATCTGTGCTTATTTTCTCATTTTTGCTCTGTATTTTGCTTATTTGCAATTTTCTCCCTTTTTCAGATATGTGGGAATATTTTTAAAAGCTATCCTCTTTTTACTGATTTTATTTTATTACATTATGGTTGGAGAATAGCTTTATATGATATTGATTTCTTATTTAACTTAGGGAGGCTTCATTTATGCTTTAATATGTGGTTGATTTTGTGAATGTTCCATGTGTGCTCAAAGATAAGACATTTTCTCTTTGTTGGGTGGAAAGTTTTATATATATTTCATATATATATTTGTTTATGTTTGTTGCCTGTATCTATTCGTTTTTATGACAGATGTGTTAAAATATTCAACCACAGCTTCTGAGTTACCTGTATCTCCCCATAGTCCTTTCAGGTGTTATTTTTATATATTTTGAGGTAGTATTTTAGGTGAACATATGTTTATCATTAGCATTATATAGCTTAACCCATTATTCTTTTTAACAAAGTAAAACGTCCCATTTTGTCCCTTCTGATGTTTTTGCCATGAATTCTGTCTTTTTTCCTTCTGATATTAAAGTTGCTGTTTTCTTTTGTTTCTTATCTGCCTGTTTTCCCCCTTCATTTCTTGTATTTTTTTATCTCTTTAAGTGTATTTCTTGTTGAATCCATATTACTGAATTATTTTTTTACAAATCTCTCTAAAACTCTTTGGTGCAGTTAACCCATTTATACTTAATTGAATCCTTGTTATACTAAGATCTATTTCTCCCAAAGTCTTTCGTGTTTTCTATTTATCATAGTTTTCTTTATTTTTAAAAATTTTGCCATATTTCAATAGATGCACATAGATGAAATTTTCTACTATTGATTTTAAGGTTGGGCACTCCATTTTCATCTTTTAGTGATTACCTCTAACATATTTAGGCTTTTACTTATGAGTATTTTTACCCAGTGTACATTAGCAGTCAATGTAACTTATACTTCCGAAGGAATATGAATTCTGAAGGGGGAAAGAACAACGTCTTGGGACCCTGGGAACAGTGGTAGAGACACAAAGATGGCTGCCAACATGCATGGGGTTCATCACACCAAGAGGGGGAGCCAGACTCCTCTCCCTCTGAACTGGGCTGGCTTTAGTGACTCATCTTGCTTGGTAGACTGTGGCAGGGTGGGACTCCCCGCGAGGTCATAGGAGAACTTAGAGCTTTCCCCGGTCTTTGGGAATTCTAGTGCTTGAGACAGTCTCTCTCACACCTTAGCCGCCCACAGTGAAAAGACAAGCCCCAGGGAGAGACCATGTGCAGGCAGGACGACCAGCCACCCAGCTGGCCTCCATACCAACAGCCAGCGTTAACTGCCAGCACACGAGTGGGTTGCTCTGGATGTCCAGCCCAGTCGTCTGTGGCCCCAGCCAATGTCTGTGTGCAATTGTGCGAGGGATTTCAAGTGAGAACACCCATCTGAGTCATCGGCCCATAGAAACAGGGGAGCTAATAGAAAACTGCCATTCTGCGGCACTGCGTTTTAGGGTGGGGTGTTACATAGCATTAGATAACCAAAACAAGAAACATGAGAAACCAGCCACTTAAACCTAACTTGCGCCTCTTGTATAATTTCCTTGCCCTCAGGTGTGATAGGCATGGGGGTAGGGGAAAAGTTCTGGGAATAATCCCCGTCTTCTGTTATCTGCCTGCACTCCTGCCAGGACAAAGAACTGCTTCAATGTTGCTTTGTTTGGGCTGGTGCTGCCGTTTTATTCCTGCCTTATACCGGCGAAGGGGTTGACAACAGTTCACTTAGGATGCCAAGGAGAGAAAAGAACACAGATGTAAAGCGTTACCCTAACCTAGTCCATTCCGTGTTGACTGGCTCTTTTCCATTCTGGACTGTCATCCTTGGGGGTGGGAGTGTCTCTCTCCCTCCCTCCCTCCTTCCCTCCCTTCCTCCCTCTCTCTTTACACACACACATACACACACACACACACACACCCTAGAACTCAACTGCCTTCTGTCTCATAGTTTTCTACTGGCTTCTCAGATCCATCAACCTCCCTTTCTCTGCTGTGGTGTCTCTGGTGTTGGGTTTTGGGCACGGAGCCAACAATCTGTGCTTGGTATCTTGTTTGCCCTGAATTTATAGACTCCTTAGGGGGAGAATCAATCCCTTTGTGTTCAAGAATGTAACATGTTTTTTCACCGACTTACGTTTTTGTTTATGTAAAGTTTGATCATTTCTTGCATATGGATCTTGTTACATTTGCTATTCTATTTTTGTTGCTATTGCGAATGGGATACATTTTCCCCCCAAATATTTTCTAACTGGTCTTGGCTATTGGTGTGAACTTGTTAGATCCATGTTTGGTCACTTGCTGAACTCTTTTATTTCTTCTTATAAGTTTTCTAGGTAGGCAATGATATCATTTGCAAACAATGATAGTTTATTAATTTTTTTGTTGTTGTTCCAGAGACTCTTCCTTTTTGTTCTTATTGTAGGGTTTCTTAGGACCCAGCTTGGGGATTCCTGAAATATTACTTCTATTGGTCATGTCACTAAAGTCAGCCTAGATTCAGAAGGAGGGTGATTGGTCTGTGCTTTCTGGTATTGCACTCACTGGACTCTCGAGTTAGTTGAATAATAGAGGTGGAAGGACATTCATTCTTGTTTTGCTCCCAGCTCTGATGAGAATGTGTTTAGACTTTCACTCTTCAGTCTGAAATTTGCTAAAATTTCTAATAGACAATCTTCATGAAATGAGTGGATTTTTTTTTCTATACCCAGCTTACTAATAGTTTCACAAATCAAAAATGAAAGTGAAATTCTATCAGCTGCTTCGCTGGGGACATCCATGTCAATAATGAGATGAGTTTTCTTGTAATCTATGAGTGTGGCAGATAATGTAAAATTCATGACGCCGAGTCTTTCAGTTCCTGGGTTACATTCTGTTGTGTCCTGACCTATTCATCTTGATTATGTTATGGATGTACTTTGTCACTGTATTATTAAAGATTTTGGAAAATTTTTAATGTGGGACATTGGTATGCATATATCGTTTTTCAAAAATTTCAGTAGCTTTAGGGGGCACAAATAGTTTTTGGTTACATGGTTGCATTGTATAGTGGCAAAGAAGTCTGGGTTTTAAGTGTCCCCACCATCCCCACCTGGGCACATCGTACCCTACGGGTGATTTTTCACCTCTCTACCCCTTTTCTCCCTCCCCCTTCTGAGTCTCCAGTGTCCATCATACCGTTTCCTGTGCTTTGCAGATCCTTAGTTTAGCTGAGAACATGTGGTGTTTGGTTTTCTGTTCCTGTGTTGATTCACTTAGGATGATGTTCTCCAATTGCCTCCAAATTGCTGCAAAAGACATTATTTTGTTCTTTGTTTGGGCTGAATAGTATTCCACAGTGTATATATACCACATTTTAGTTATCCATTGATCAGTGGATCATATTTCTTTTTAAAAATGTCCTTTTTAAAATTTCTCTTAGAAAGAGGTGAATGGTTGTCCACCTTCCTTGGTGTTCTCAAACCTATACAACTTAAATTTTTAGAAACAGTTTATAAATAACTCTTGCCGGGCTCGGTGGTTCAGCCTGTGATCTCGCATTTTGGGAGGCTGAGTTGAGTGGATTGCCTGAGCCCGTGGGTTCGAGACCCGTCTGGGCAACTTGGTGAGACCTCAGCTCTACAATAAATCAAAAATTAGCCGGGCGTGGTAGCACGCGCCTGTAGTTCCAGCTACTTGGAAGTCTGAGGCGGAAGGATTGCCAGAGCCCAGCAGGTTGAGGCTGCGGTGGCCGGGAGTGTGCCACTGCCCTCCAGCCTAGGTGACAGAGTGAGACTCCAACTCAAAAAATAAATAAATAACTCTTGAGATAAAACTAAATCAAAACAAAAATTTAAAATTATTTAAAAATGAACAGTGACAACACAACGTATCAAAATTTACGGGTTGCTGCCAAATCAAAACATACATGTATTTGAAAACAAAAATACATTTATTTGGAAAAACAATGGCTTAAAGTAATGAAGAGTTAGCCAAGAGTTCTCCGAGACAGATTGTAAAATAGAAAGAAAGTTTTTAAACTCTAGGGATAACATATAAGTATATATGTAATTTAAAAATTGGCCTGAAAAATACACTCCAAACCATTCACAGAGGTCAGCTCTGCATAGATAAGAGAATGAGGCTGGAGGGAACGAGAATAATTGCAAAGGGAAACACCTAAGCTTGACTCTGTGCACTTCTGTATTGACTGACTATTTTGCAGGGAGAATATATTTTTTATATTACTTTCAATTTTTAAAATCTATTTTATAAAATTAAAAAGATCATGCCAGTCATATTTTCCAAACACAGTACAAATATAACTGGAAATGAACACGAGAATAGCATCCTCAAGTCTATCCATTTGGAAATTTAAAAACAAATCTAAATAATTCGAATTAAACAATAAATCAAAACAGAATTACCAACTATTTAGAAATGAGCAGCAATAAAAGCACTGCAAATAAAAACCCACAGGATACCGCCTAAGCCTTGTGTACTTAGAGGAAAATGAATAGCCTTAAATGCAGTCATTAGCAAAGACGAAAGATTGAAAAGATAAGGGAACTAAGCGTGTACCTCCATAAGCTAGGAAATGAACATCCAAATAAATCTAGAGAAAACAGGCTGAAGAAATTAATGAAGAAAAGAGCAAAAATTAATGAAATAGAATAAAACAATCGTTGTCTTGAGGTACAGAAATGAAAGATAATTCTTTGAAAAAACTGATATACCAGACAAAACTGGCAGATCTGATCAAGGAAACACGTCAGTAACCATGAAAATGAGAAAGGGGCATTATTGATCCACAGATATGTTTAAATATGAGAAAATACAAAGCACACACTTTTTGCCACTAAATCGAATCATCAAAAGTAAGATGAATAATTTTAAGGAGAAGCATATACAAACTGGCAGGTGCTGCAACTTGGCTCACCCGACCTCCGCCACAGTCCTTCCCAGCATGCCAGTCTGTATGCCATAAGTGGAAAAACAGAAACCTGCAACTACGTTTTCCATATGCCCTTGCAGCTAAAGTTGAGTGTGTGACGTGGGTGGAGCCAAGCAGGTATACCAAAGCAGGGCTCCCGAAGCCAAAGTGAGCCACTGTTGAAGGGTGGGGAGGGGGCTGTGTCTGCCACCATGAGGGGACAGCCTGCCTGAGAATGAAGCCAACGCAGTGGGAAGCGCAGCTCAGAAGTGGCGATAAATGGATTCCTGGCAGTGTTCCTAGATCCAGCTGTGCCTGAAGTCCCAAGGCTTTTCTGGTACATGAGCCAAGAGATCTCCTCCCTCTTATGTATGCCTGAGTGAGATGGGATTGTGCCTTTCACAATAGCGAGAGCCCTCCTTAATACAAGAGAAATGACAAGCAAGGGGCTGAGAAGGTGGCAGGAGCCTGCTCATGCGCAGATACTGGATCTTGTGGCAAAGGCATTTGGTTCAGCTAGGACAGCCATGGCAGAGGTCCCCAGCAGTGGGTGGTGGAGGCAGTGGGGTTTTTGCCAGGACAGTCTCTTGGAGGGACTGAGAATGCCTCCTCCCTCTTGTCTATGCTGCTCATTCTGCGGGAGACTCAGGAAGCTTTTGAATCCTGAAGTATACAATTTTTGTTTGCCCTTGATTAACCAGTTCTAGTCTGTAATTCTGACTAATGCACCAAAATTGATTCAAGAAGAAGAAAGGAAAGAAGTAATGAGCAGACTTGTCTAAAAAAAGAAAAAAAAAAGGAATTAAAAATGTAGCATAGGCCAGGCGCAGTGCTCATGCCTGTAATCCCAGCACTTTGGGAGGCGGAGGCAAGAAGATTTCTTGAGCTCAGGGGTTCGAGACCAGCCTGAGCAATGTGGCGAGATCTCGTCTCTACAATAAATAAAAAAATCAGCCGGGTGTGGTAGTGCGTGCCTGTAGTTCCGGCTACTTGGAAGACTGAGGCGGAAGGATCATTTGAGCCCAGCAGGTCGAGGCTGTGGTGACCGTGAGTGGACTCCAACCTGGGCGACAGAAACTCCAAATAAAAAAAAAGGTAGCATAATGGAAAAGAAGAAAAAAGAAGGCACCAGGTCCAGGAAGTTTTATGGGAAAGTTCTGCCAAATCCTTAAAGAACAGGTAACTCCGATGTTGGCAACTCTGATCTGTATGTTCAGTATTCTGATTTTCGTCTTAGTCATGAATTCAGGTTTACAAATGCCTTGTAGGCCATGGAGTGAGTGAAACAGGCTTGCAGACTGGATTTTGCCAGTGAGAGCTTCCAGTTTGCTCCTCTGATGTGGCCTAGAACCCCATGGTAAAGATGGAGAAAGTGGGACCCAGAGCACGGGGATGGTTTACTTGTCCATTCTTGAGTACTCCTCCCCATCTGCCTGTGCTGGGCTCTGGGCATGGGGAATACAGCCGTGAGCAAAACAGACAAGCCTGTGCAGTCATGGGAATGACTGGGGAAGCACTCCATGGAGGAAACAGCCATGCAAAGGCCCTGGGGCAGGAGCCTGACAGTCATGTTCAAGGAAGGGTGGGAGGCCAGGGTGGCTGGAGTGAGTGCTTGGGACTGAGAAGTGAGTCAGGGAGGAAGGAGGTCAGACCTGAGCATGCGCGCGAGACTGCTCAAGGGCTCTGGCTTTTTCTTTGAATGACATGGGGAAGGATACTGTCAGTCTGTGCTCACATAAGATTTCTCTGGGCACCATGATGAGAAGTGTCTGCGGGGGAACAAGATCAGAGCAGGGCGGGCGCCATTGTTCAGATGAGGGGGCTCGCCTCAGGGCGGTGCTCGTGGAGGTGTGAGAAGGGGCCTCACACAGATGTATTTAAGGGCAGAGCTGGCAGGACTTTGCAGCAGGTTCCAAGCGGCTGAGGAAAGAGGGTCAAAAGTGGTGTCCCAAAGAAACGCCCCTGGTCCTCGGGGTGAGCACAGAGGCTCCCAGGCTTTGGGAGCCTGGGGCTGCATGGCCAGAAGGGCTGTCTGTCTCTGGGCAGGTCAGGCTGTGCGTGTTTGGAGTAGGGGCTGGGGCAGGGCCCCGGGGGAGAAGGGAACAGTGTATATTGGGGGGTGCGGGGCTGACCCGTGGGTGGCTGTTTGCGGCCCCAAGCCTGAGCCAGGCTGCGTTTCTCAGCACATCTTTCCTCTCCCCCTGCTGGGAAGTGCGGTTCTGCTGCTGTTGAAACACAATGTGCCTTCTCTTTCCTCCATTTCTCTGCTTTAATTGTGCACCCTGGCTCCGCGCCTCCGTGCTGGCCGGCTCGGAGATTCATAATTTCAGGCTGACACCATAGTAACCACTTAGTTTGAGTCAAGATTCCAGTGTCATCCCTGGCTGCGCTTGAATAGGACGGGGG
>NW_007246654.1:20476-24313 GCF_000164805.1 Carlito syrichta | reverse complement strand
GGGGTGGAGGAGAGGAGGGGCCCCCGAAGACAGCTCCTCGGAGCTGCAGCAATTATTTCTTCGTTTCCAGGGAAAATGTAAACAGAAGGTCAGCTCTGGCCAGTCCTCTTAATCTTCCTCCTTTTGTGGCAATAGGTTGATTTGGGGAAATTGGGTCTGTTTGTTATTTTGTCTTCTGGGCTCCCCCTCCCCCTCCGCCGGGGAGAGAGGCCGTGGCAGCTGCAGCGGCAGAGACAGGGCTGGGCGCTGCAGAGTGATGCACTTCCGATGGGAGCCAGGCCCTCCCGGCAGCTGCAAGTGCAGTCAGAGCCTGCCTGGCATCCTGAGCAGCCCTGCCCGTGCCGTCCCCACCCCAGCCTGGGAAGCCCTGGGCTGGGACCGAGGCTCGCTCAAGTTCAGGGTGTGGCCTGCAGTTGGCCCTGCCCCCCACCCCCATCAGAGGCATGGAGCTGGCCTGACCACCTACCCCTCCCAGCTCCCAAGCTCACGCTGGCCGTGCAGGTGGGCTCCCAAAGCCCCTCTCCCAGCGGCGAGAGCATGGAGTCACTCTTGCTGCCTTGAGTGCTAAGCCCAGCAAGACACAATGCCCCTCACGTTGCGAGCATCACGTTACCCTGCCCTTCTAAGTGCTTCCTGCTTCAGCTGCCCCTCTGATGATTCTTCAGGCTCTGACCCCCTTGGCTGGCCTGTGCTCCCTGGAGCCAGGCTCTCCTGGAGTCTGTTCTGTGGGCCCCTCTCAATCTTAACACCCCTCTGGACCTTGACGCCAAGGCTCCCAGTGGCTGGGATTCCTTCACCTGTGGGGGCCTCAGTGTCTTCATCTGTGAAATGGAGACAGTGCCTTCTCTGCAGGCCTGAAGCCTCAAGGCTCTCCTGGTGCTCAGAGAGGGCGACCCTCAACAAAGCTGCAGCCTCTTGCTTCCCCACGTCAAGGGGGCCAGCCAGCTTCCCAGGGCTGGATTGCTCTGTCGAAGTGGCAGGAGTGGCCAGCCCCCTGCGTTTTGCTGCCTAGCTTCCTAGAGCCCCAGCTGTGCAGGCATGCGACCAGAGTCCCAAGACACAGCTGATGACAGTATCACCCACGTGACACCTTAGGGCCAGGTGGCCACACGGCATGCCTCCTCACCTCGACTTGGCCACCTCCGCATCTCGGAGTCGGTCTCTCAACACATCCCATTTTCAGGCAGCAAATTTTGGATTAGTGAAACCTCTTTTGATTGCAAGCCAGGGAAGTCCACTGGGAAGTCCTTCAGGCACAGCTGGAGTCAGGGCCTCGGGTGATAACATCATGCTTCACTTCTCTATGTCTCCGCTTTATCTTCTTTCACCTGCTAGCTTTGTTCTGTGACTCTCTAAGGAAAGGTGAATGTGGCTGTTGGCTGTTCTAGGTTTACTTTCTGCCACTTTAGTGGTAAGAAAACTTCTCTGTCTCAGCATTCATCAGTCAATCTCAGAGGGGGCTCTGAGTGGTCCCGATAGCCCCCTGCCTGCCCACTGGCTTCCCTGGGACCAATCACTGTCTCCCTGGTAGTAGTCTATGGCTGGCCCATCCCAAGTGTGGGTGTACACCAGGGACTGGGCTGTGTGTGTATGTACATGTGTGAGTGCCTGGCTAGCCCCCAGCGCCATGGGCAGTGGGGAGAATCCTCTCCAAGGCAGGGGCGGTGTCGCTCCCAGGAAGGGAAGGTCAGATCTCTGCCTTCTGTCCTTTTGTGGAGGCTGTTCCTGCTGCCTGGGTCCTCAAGGCCATTCCCTACCTTGGAAAAAAAGAGCTAACCTGTCACTCTCTTGTTTCCTGCCTGTCCTCAATTTCTGGCCAGCCTGGCATGGGAAACTGCCCATGGTCTGGGTTAGCAACCCCAGGAGCCCAGGCAGGCCCAGCAGACGCCCATGTCCCCCAAACATGCGATCTTTCTCCCTCATCCTCTCCCCAGAGCTGCCTTCTCTTCCCTTCTCTCCCCCGCTGCCTTCTTTGCTTTGTACCTTCCTTCTTTCTACCCTCAGCAAATATTTACTGAGCACCTACTGTATGCTGGCTTGCTGTTAAAGACCCTGCAGAGCCCTCCAGGAGCCGCAGAGATCTGCTCCTGCTTTCTCGGCTCTCACAGTATGGGGCGGGGAAGAGAATCACAGTTACAGAATGGCAAACTCTGATCGCAAGAAGAGGGTGTTGGGACGGTGTCCGCCAGGGCCCCGGTGAAGCCTGCAGGTGGGGAAGATCCCAGAGGAAGCAGCATGGTAGCTGACAGCTAAGGGACCTGGTAAGGGGAGCCCAGGTGTGAATGCAGTGAGGAGGAGGGGGTGCTGGTGATGGGAGACTGTGCCCCGAGGCCGAGACCAAGCCTCTGGCCGGCTGCTGCTCCTTCGGGAGGCAGCTGAAGTTTCACCTCCTCCAGGAAGTCCTGCATGCTAGCTGCATGCTAGGTTGGGTTTGGCTGTGCACTTGTCAGGGCTGGAGTCCCCGTACCTGGTGTGAGTCTTGACTCACAGGAAAGGCATGGAGGGGTCTGGAAAGGGTTTGTTCAAATAGCAGTGGAGTCCTAGAGCCCAGCCAAGAAGACACGTGGGCAATGGCCCTGCAGGTCCAAGGACGTTTCCTTTCTTGTCACCTGAGGGTGTCAGGTTGTCGAGGGCCTGGAATTGTATGTCTGGGCTGGGGAACTCAGAGCCAGGATTTCACTGAAGCCATCAGAAGGCCACAGCTCAACCCCCTGCACGACATCTGCCTTCACCTGGTTGGAGCCGATGGAGCCCCATGATTCTGCATGCGAGGGGACCCCTGGATACTGCGTGATTTCCAACATGCTAAGGGACAGGGTGCAAAATAAGGGCTCCTCTATGGCAAAAAAGCTGGGCTCATTCTCTCTTGATCTATTAAGCAGCTGACCTCCTCGTGATAGAACATCTGGAAGATAGTCAAAGGTAGGAAGGAAGGAAGGCCAAAGAGGAGATTGAGGAAGAGATAGAGAGAGGGAAAGAGGACCACAGGGAGAGAGGGAGAGAAACGGAGAAAGGGAGGGAGAGAGAGAGAAAAAGAGACAAAGAGGAAGGGCTGGGTGCGGCGGCTCACGCCGGTAATCCCAGCACTTTGGGAGGCTGAGGCGAGAGGACCGCCTGAACCCAGAGTTCGAGACCAGCCTGGGCCACTTGGTGAGACCTGTCTCTACAACAAATAATAGCCAAAAAAATTAGCCAGGCTTGGTGACACATGCCTGTAGTTCCAGCTACTTGGAAGGCTGAGGTGGAGGGATCACCTGAACCCCGAAAGTGGAGGCTGTGGTGGCTGTGAGCATGCCACTGCACGCCAGCAGGGGCAACAGATTCCTACTAAAAAAAAAAACGAAAGAGAGAAGGGGACAGAAAATAGGAAAGGAGAGAGTGAGAGAAAGGGAGGGAGGGCGAGAGAGGGCGAGAGAAGGAGAAGGAGAGAGAGAGAGAAAGGAGGGAGGAAGGGAGGAAGGAGAGAGAGGGACCCCATTTCCACAGCGCACAGACTATGGTAGATTACAGAAGGGCTTCAGCACTAACTTCAGCTTCCAGCCTCCTCCCCTGCCCGCTTTGGGACTGGGGAGGCTCCTCTTTGGGGTGTCTCCTGGTCTGTGAGGTGGATGCAGGGTGAGGACCCCATGGGACCGGGCCGGGTGGTGTCCCCCGGGAAGGCTGGGGGAGCATCAGCTGTGGGCATTCGGTGCTCCCCATGTCGCTAGAAACCCTGTCAAGCCCCATTTTCAGCGCCGTTTACGGCAGAGATCTGGAGACCTCAGGGTGACCGCGTCCTGCGGGCCGCGTGGGCGCAGACCGAGGCGCGGCCCCGCCAGCGGGCTGGCGCCCCGCACC
>NW_007246654.1:0-20244 GCF_000164805.1 Carlito syrichta | reverse complement strand
AGGGTCCACACAGTCCGGTTGCCGGCCTTTCTCTGCGCTCAGGCTACCTCCCTGGACCCGCGGGGACACCCCCGGGAGGTCAAGGGAAACCGCGCCTTGCTGGTCGGCTCTGGGGCCGTTCTCTGCCCGCACCTCCGCTCATGCTCCTCCCAGGAGGTAGGAGGGTCTCCAAGTAGCCGCTCAACGCCTAGCCCACCCCACCTCGGGGAGCCCCCGCAGGCAGCATTCTTTTCTGTCCACTCCTTGGAACAACAGTAGTGGTGGGTACCACTTGTCATGCTCTTGCCACGTGCCAGGGGCATCATCTCGGAATTTCACCGCTACTTGGGGATGCCCATTGTGCGGATGGTAAAACTAAGGCTCCGAGAGACTGCTAATACTTCGCAGCTGGCAGAGCCGCGGTGCACACGAACGTGCCGTGTTTTGGACTAGACCACACTGATGACACCCAGGCGGATCTGCAAGAAATAGGGCAGCGTGGGGCCGGGGGCTGCCTGACTGTCCAAAGCGGTTGCGGTGTCAGTGCCCTTCTGCATCTTGACCCTCAACGAGCAGCTGCGGTCCCTGGAGAGACAACTGTGAGCACACAAGTTGGCTTTCGGAGGGAAATTAAACCCCAGATTGTCAGCGGCATTTGCTGAAAGCTACTGCCTTGCGCAGGCTGCTATTTTTGGTGATCTCTGTGACCAGCTTCTGCAGAGACGGCATTTTAAGTCTCTGTTTGAAGAAATTGTCATGGCTTGTATCAATGTGCATTAATGAGCTACGTCCTGACTGAGACAGGAGTTTTCCCTTAATGTTTAGCTAATTGGCAGGTAGTACCTATAAACTGAGAGCAGAGGGGCCTGCGGAGGCTGCCTGGGTGGGAGCAGGCGAGGGAAGGCATAGGGGATTTCTGTCCTGCCCGAGCGCAGAAACCAGCCCCTCCCTCTGCTCCAGGCACTCCCCGAGGCTCCCTGAAGCAAGGGTGACAAGGGCTGGGTCAGCTGCCTGGGTCTGAATTCTAGCTCTGTCCCTGTGGAGCTGTGTGCCTGTGCACAAGTCATTTAACCTCCCTGAGTCCAGCGTCCCCGTCTGTTAGATGGGAAAATAGTAGTACCTACTTATTAGAAATAGGGTTGTATGAAGATGAAATGAGTTAATACATGTGGAACGTTTAGAGCAGTGCCTGGCTCTATGGAAGTGTCTATAAAACAAAACCCATGAGCAGGAAGAGATGTGCTGAGAAGATGCAGCCTTCTGCAGAGCTATCCTGGGCTTTTGGATGAAAGCGGCCCAGCTTTTCACCACAGAGCAGCTCCTCTGTCCTGGCACAGTGAAACCCAGGGCCCCTGAGGTCAGACAGCCACCTGGGTGAGACCCTCTTGAAAGGATAGTGACTCACAGAGGTAGAGGACCAAGGACCACTTCCCTGCCTGGCCTAGCCCCTGGCCCTGCCCTGGGGTGGTTGAGGGGAAAGGGAGCCCGCTATTGGAATCTCAGGATGTTTATGGCTTTTCATGCTGGCTGTAATCCTCTTTGCCTTCCTTGCCCCAGAGGTTCTGATAGTTCCCCATCGGGAGTACTTTTCAGCCTCAGAGGTGTCCTCAGAGATAAAAAGCGCCTCCAGGAGTTCTGATACATTCCCACCCCCACCGAGAGTCACAGCGGGAGAAGGGGGGAGGATGGGGGACGGGAATTGCCTTTAGAGAAAAAGACTTGGTGCAAAGATGCCTGAAGTCAGACTTGAAAAGACCCTCAGGAGCAAGGGCGGTGGGGGCAGGGTTGGAGCTGCCCAGCGGGATGCTGCTTCCCAGGCCCTGATTACCATCCAGCCAGTCCCCCAGCTCAGGTTAAGGGCCCAGGTCAGATGCCAGGTCCAGTCATAGGCCACAGCAGCTGGACTCTGGCCACGGCCCCCTGGAATGTGGGTGCCCACGCCAGCTGCCCCGCTCTTGGTCTAGCCCGGTCTCTTTGGCTTCCTTTCAGTGCCTTTACCTTCCTCCCAGGAAGGGTTGGAGTCCCACACACTGCCTGGCACCAGCTAGTCTCAGGAGAGCATCTGTAGAGGTCAGCAAGGGCCAGATGGCCAAGGGCCTGGAACGCCAGGGAGCACTGTACTTTGTCATGAAGGCCCCTCCTGGGCCTGTGGGCCGTGGAGGGAAGGTGGGCGCTGGGACTGCTGAGAGGTCAGGGGCTTGTCTTGGTACATGATGGTGACGTTGTCTCTACCTTACCTGGTGTGGGACCAGGGATGGCTGGGGCTGATGGCAACCACTGAGGGGTCTAACTTTTTCTCCAGGGGTCATCTTCAGCTAATTGGAAAGGCTTCCAGGTCACACCCTTGGTCCCAGGTGTCTGTGCCTTATGAAGAGACCTTGGCATCTTGGGGTACAGGGACAGCTGGGGTGCTCGGGGGCTGGACAATGGTCATTTGCCACCCAGTTTTGAAACGTTTCAGTGTTTTTAACAACCAGTCGAGCCACACTGGTGTGCACTGCTGGTATGTTCTGGTTCCCTGAGACCCCACTTTGGGGCCACTTCGGGGAAGCCCTGCAGGCAGGGAAGCCGGTGAGGGCTGTTTCTGCAGTCCACATGAGAGGTAACAGGCTGAGGCAGAGGGCTAGGAGCAGGAGTTTGGGTTGACAAGAGCTTTAGGAGGTTGACTGTACCCAGTTTGTGTGAGATGTGGGCGATAGTTTGCAGGGAGGTCCTGATCAATAACTTGGGTTCCAGGGCCATTCACTGAGGAATTCCCAGAGCTTCAGAGTTTCCATGGAGCTGGGAATAGTATATGGGTGTCAAACCCTCCTGGCATACCGTGCCATCTGGATGCTTGGCCTTCATCCAGAGGGCCTTGGTGTGGGTCAGGCGTGTCTTGTGCATTGTGTGGTGTGTGCACGCGTATGTGGTGTGTGTGTGTGTGTGTGTGTGTGTGTATGCACAGTTATGTGTGTATGTGTATGTGGTTATGTGTGGGTGCATGCATGTGTGTGTGTCTCCCGTAGGCCCCTAGGGAGTCTTTCTCCTCATTTATCTTCCAAATCCTGGCCCCTGCTTCTAGGGCCCTGGGCTGCCCTCTCCTCCAACCCGGCCCACCACAGGGATCAGCCTCCTGACAACCGTCAGCTCTGCTCAAGCTGAGGGAGTTTATCCGCTTGGCTGGATCCTGCTTCCAACCACGAAGGACCATGGCACCTTCAATTACACCAGGTGCAAATTCATTTCATCCAGATTCACAGGACCGGGCTGCAGAAGGCTGCTCTCTGGCTTTTTTGCAAAATGCATTATTTTCCCTCCTCTCTCAAAAAATATTTATCTATGCTAATTTAGCACAGGAGCCAGCTAAGTTCTGCATGGGGAATTGCCCTATTAATTCTGCCTCCTGGAAATATTGCGCCGGCTGCAGAAATGTGTCTGCTGCCTCCGGCTGGGCAGCCTCCTGCTTTGAATTGGAGCCCCAGGCCAGAAAAGGAGCAGGCTGCCTGGCTGGCCGCTTGGTGAGGTGAGGGGACCTGTGTCTCACACATAACTCCTTTACAGACTGAAAGTAAAAAATAGAACCCTTCACGTTTGGGGACTTCATGGGAAGGGCCCAGAATTTTCAGGTCACAGATAAGGGTTTGATTCTGGTACAGTCTCTACTGTGTACCTGCTGAGTGACCTTGGGCAAATGAAGCAAACTTTCTGAGCCTCAGTTTCCACATCCATAAAATGAAATCAATAACCTTGCAGGGAGGCCATGAGAGTTATCCAATGGGGTCCTCTGGGAGCTGCAGACTCAGAGCAGGCGTTTCCTAAAGGGAATGTGGATAACAGGCTCCTGCAGAGCCCAGTCTAGTGATGACTTCACGTTGTGCCAGAAGGTTAGGTTTGACCTTTTCCATCTCATAGACAGGGAAGCTGCCTGCCTGACACCACAGTGAGACCTCAGAACTGCGAGGCCATCTGAGCTGAGCTCCTGGGGGCTTCCACCCCACCAATTTCTTGTTTTTGCACTCTACCAACTGCCAGCGTTGCAGACTAGGGCCTGTGACTCCATAGCTTTTCTTTCTCTCTCCTGGGAGACTGCAGTTGGCCCAACTTCCATGTTTTCTGCCCCTCTGTCCATTCCCATGGAAGGACATAACATGGACTTACTATACCCAATGAGCAGCCATTTTGATATTGCCTAAATATCATGCTTTTCTAGCAGTTCACTTTAATCTACTCTCTCATCACTAGCCAAGGACAGAATCGGTTTCACAGAGGTAGCTATTGATCATTGCTTTACAACCCCCCTCCCCAGCTTGTTTTGTAGTAATTAGCTTTTCTTTTTTTTTTTTGAGTTGGAGTCTCACTCTGTCACCCAGACTGGAGTGCAGTGGAACACTCCCAGCCACCGCAGTCTCAACCTGCTGGGCTCCAGCGATCCTTCCGCCTTAGCCTTCCAAGTAGCTGGAACTACAGGCACGTGCTACCACACCCGGCTAGTTTTTGATTTATTGTAGAGATGAGGTCTCACCAAGTTGCCTAAGTGGGTCTCGAACCCGCGGGCTCAGGCAATCCACTCACCTCAGCCTCCCAAAGGCGCGGGATTACAGGCTGAGCTACCGAGCCCGGCTCAGCTTTTCTATTTTAAGTATTTGCCTCCACCCATAAGACCCAAGTTAACCTAATCAGCCCCTTGTGGCCTTGATGACACAGACAGACCTCACCCCATGGCAGCAATCATGTGACTACCCCACCCATCTGCCTGCTGCCCATCACCTGATCTCAGTAGCTGTATTTACCTCCCCCTTTGTGATGACAAGTAGCAAACCACCACCCAACCACCTTAATGACCCGCCCCCATCAAGGGGACTGTTTAAAAGCATTCAACCTTGAGCAGTCAGCAGCCATTGCCTTACTAGGCTCTAGTGTGGCCATGTGCATTTTTGAGCCGTGGCCGTCGTTGTGTTTCCTAGCTTTGGCTCCCTTCCCTACCTTGGGGAGGTGAATCTCCTCTTTCTTCACTCTCCCTCTAATCTACTTTCTAAATAAACTATATTTTCTAACCGAACTTGTGTGCAATTCTTTGCATCTTTCACACGGCACTGGATCGCATGCCAGACACCCACACCCCCAGCAGGGCTGACGTAACATTCTGGAGGCCCCTGCTGGGAGTGTGACCTAACATTCCACGTAGCTGTGGTTCTCCTTAAACATAAGTAAGACCGTGTTATTTTGTTAGCAGAGCCTTTTGGTGACTTGCCTGGCACTTGGGCAAAAGCCAAGGCCCGACCTCTCCCACCTGTAGCCTAGTCCTCACATGGCCTTCTTAGCCTCCTAGGTTACACCGAGGCCGTGGGTCCTCCTCCTGACTCCTGGCCTTTGCCGTGCTCTTTGTGTGCTTGGATTTGTCTCAACATTCAGGTCTGGGCCCAAGTCACCTCCCCAGAGAAGGCCCCTGACCTCCCTGCTGTCCCCATCAGTCCCTACACCTCGCAACACACAGCTTTCTTCCCGCACATGCCCCGCCTACTAGTATGTTTGCAATCTGTGTTCTCCTAGTAGGAGACCTCTCCTTGCGGGCTTTTTTCCCTAGCAAACGCCTGCTGGGTTCAAGTACCTTCTGCATGCTTCGAGCCCCAGTAAGTCCTGATGGGTCTAAACCAGTCAAGATACCTGATTCCTCTTGCCAATGATGACTTCAGAAGCCAAGAGACAGACCCAGCTCTGGCCACTGGGATGGGAGCTTGCTTCTGGGAAATGTGTGTTTGTTTTTCTTTTCTACCTTTTGTTAAGGTTTCACTTTCATGGAGCAAAAGTCACCCTTTTGAGTGCACCTTTTGGTGGGTTTTAACAAATGCACACAGCCACATAGCCACCTCTGTCATCAAGATATGGAACAATGAAGGCTATCACCTCCGTAACTCCCTGGGCCCCTCTGTGGTCCGGCCCTGCTCCTGGCAACCACTGAATTGATTTCTGTCTCCATAGTCTTTTCTGGAGGCCATATAAATGCAGCACCACAGTACGTAACTTTTTGAGTTTGGCTTCTTTCCCTTGAAACTGGAGATTCATCTGTGCTGTTGTGTACATCAGTGGTTCACTCCTTTTGATTGCTGAATAGTATACCATTGCATGACGTGCCAGAATTTGTCAATTCATTCACTAGTTGAGGGACATTCGGGCTGTCCCAGTTTTTGGCGATTATGAATAAACATTTCTATAGAGTTTACATGGACATATGTTTTCAGTTAACTTAGGTAAACACCTGGGAGTGGAATTGCTGGGTCCTATGGTAGATGTATGTTTAACTGTACAGGAAGCTGCCAAATTGTTTTCCAAAGTGGCAGTCCTATTTTGCATTTCCCTTAGCAATATATAGATGTTTACTCGTTCAACATCCTTATGAGCACTTGGTGTTGCGAAATTTTTGTGTGTGTGTTCTTTTTAATTTAGCCTTTCTAATATGTGTGTAGACAATATATTTTCTTAATGGCAAATGATCCTGAGCATCTTTTCAAGGGTTATTTGCCCTCTGCATATCTCTTTTGATAAAATGTCTGCTCAAACCTTGTGCCCATTGTTAAATTGCGTTGTTTTCCTATTATTGAGTTTTAGGAGGTTTTTATATATTCTGGACATAGGTTCTTTATCATATATGTGATTTGTACATATTTTCTTTCTTTTTTTTTCTTTTGAGTTGGAGACTCACCCTGTCACCCAGGCTGGAGTGCAGAGGCACAATCATGGTTCACTGCAGCTCGACCATCTAGGCTCAGGTGATCCTTTTGCCTCAGTCTCTCAAATGGCTGGGACTACAGGTGTGCGCTACCACACCTGGTTTATTTTTAAACCAGAGATAAGGTCTTGCTATGTTGCTTACACTGGTCTCAAACTCCTGGGCTCAAGCAATCCTCCTGCCTCAGCCTCGCAAATTGCTGGGATTGCAGGTGTGAGCCCCTGTGCTTGGACTTTTGCACATTTCATTCTTTTAACTGTGTCTTTCAAAGAGAGGTTCAGTCTTTCAGTCTTTTCATTCTTTTAACTGTGTCTTTCAAAGAGAGGTTCTTAGTTTTGATCAACTCTAATCCATCAGTTTCATCTTTTATGAAATGAATTGATTTTTGTGTTTTCTTGACTAAGGACTCTTTGCTTATATTAAGGTCACAAAGATTCCCGCCTATGTTTTTTTTTAGAAGTTTTGGGTCAGTTGCGGTGGCCCACACCTCTAATCCCAGCACTTTGGGAGGCAGAGATGAGAGGATTGCCTGACTCCAGGGGTTCAAGACCAACCTGGGCAACTTAGTGAAATCTCGTCTCTACAATAAATTAAAAAAAAAAAAAGCTGGGTGTGGTGGTGCAAGCCTATAGTTTCAGCTACTTGGAAGGCTGAGGTGAAAGGATCACCTGAACCCAGCAGGTTGAGGCTGTGGTGGCCATGGTGTGCCACTGCACTCCAGCTTGGGAGACAGAGTGAGACTCCAAATTTTTTTTTAAAAGGTTTGGGCCGGGTGTGGTGGCTCAAGTCTGCAATCCCAGCACTTTGGGAGGCTGAGGCGAGAGGATTATCTGAGTCCAGGGTTTCAAGAGCAGTCTGAGCAACTTGGTGAGACCTCATCTCTACAATAAATCAAAAAATAAGCCGGGCATAGTGGTGCACTCCTGTAGTTCCAGCTACTTGGAAGTCTGAAGTAGGAGGATCACCTAAGCCCAGCAGGTCGAGGCTGCGGTGACCTTGAGGATGCACTGTACTCTAGCCTGGAAGACAGAGTGAGACTCCAACTCAAAAAAAAAGTTTTATTGTTTTAGGTTTGCATTTAGTTCTATGTTCCATTTTCAGCTGGTTTTTAAAATATGGTTTAAGATATGAATCGACATTGTTTTTCTCCCCCCATCCTCTCCCTTCACCTTTTCCTCTTTCTTCCCCTCCTTCTCTTCCTTCTCCTCCCTCTTCCCCTCCTTCTTGCATAGGGTTGCCTAATTGTTCCAGCCCATTTGCTGAAAAGACTCTCTTTTCCACTGAACTGCCTTTGCACCTTTGTCAGAAATCAATTGAGTGTGTGGGCCTATTTCTACTCTGTTATAATCCATTGATCTATGTGTACGTTCTTTCTCCTATACCACACTTCTTTTTTTTTTTTTTTTTTTTTTTGAGTTGGAATCTCACTCCATTGTCCAGGCTGGCGTGCAGTGGCACGCACGCTCACGGCCACCCCAGAGTCGACCTGCTGGGCTTGGTGATCCTTCCACCTCAGCCTTCCAAGTAGTTGGAACTACAGGTGCGCGCTACCATGCCCGGTTAATTTATTTATTCACTTATTGCAGAGATGAGGTCTCACCATGTTGCCCAGGCTGGTCTCAAACCCTCAGGCTCAGGCAATCCTCTTGCCTCGGCCTCCCAAAGTGCTGGGATTACAGGCTTGGGTCATTGCGCCTGGCCACAGCACACTTCTTGGTGCTTTATTATAAATCTTGAAATCAGGCAGTATGACTTCTTTTTGTTCTTAAAATTTTTTTTAAAATTTATTCTAGTTTATTTGCTTTTCCATATTTCAGAATCAGGTTGTTGATCCTTTAGGATACTTGAGAAAATGTCATATGAATGAAAGATGACTGCTCTGAGCTTTGGAAAGAAGACTTCAGAAACTCAAGCAGGAATGGGGAGGGCTTAAAATCAGGTCTCAGTCTTGAAGGGTGAAAGTAGGTAGAGAGGAGAAAGAACTAGAGGAACTATAGGAAGACAAGAGCAGCTGGGAGGACCTTGCTCAAATCCTCCTTCACAGGCTCGAAAGCCCAGTCTCTGTTGTGTACAGAATGATATTTTTTCCCTTTCTGGGAGACTTGTTCTTTAGTCATGAGCCCTGTTTCAGGAGATAAACTGTACAGATTGCAACAAGGAAAGAGAACATGTAATACTTGCAGAATTCCTGTGCAGAGTTGCTCTCAGCCAGAAATCATGCTCGCTCGTGGTTTAGTGTTTCAGTGGGAGATGCCGCCAACAACTGGGCGTCTCTCTGCCCATCCTCCCATCCATCCTGACCCTGGGGGTGATCACGGGATCAGAATATCCCCATCCCACACCGGCTCATAGCAGCTGCTCGGTGGTGCCCCTGGGTTGTTGGGGTAGGAGTGGGCAGTCACTTCTGTCATCATCCTCTGCACAGTCCCCTGTGAGAACAAGTGAATCATGCCCTCTCAGAATGTTCTGAATGACTCAGGTTTGTACTTTCGGTTGGATGGTGTAGAAGAAGTTAAAGCTGGGATCTCAGGGCAGAGTGTTCAAATCTTGGCTCTGCCACATATGGACTGTGGGTAAATCATATTTACCTTGGGCAATCAGTTAGCCTCTCTGTTCCTTTCTCCTCATCTGTAAGAAAGGGGATACCATTAGTACCTACCTCACATGGCTCCTGGAGGATTAATCTACTGAGGACCCTGGCCCAGTTGACATCAGTTGGGGCTTGCTAGTATTCTCCTTGGCAGAAAGCGACAGGGGTCCAAGGCTATTGCACAGGGAAGAGGGGGCAATGCCACAGTGACCAGGAGTGATTCCCAATCCTGGTCAGGACCCAGGAAGCCCCAACTTTGAAGTCCGGGATTCAGGGAGACCCACTGGGGGACAACTCCCTTAGGGACCTTGAGTGTTGATGGACATTCAGATGAATATGAGAAGAAGGGGTAAGGGGTATCCCAGATGAGGGATGGAGCCACAGTAGGGTGTGAATCCTAAGGTGAGATGGCCATCGCTGGAGGGAAGGCAAGTGTGGCCTGTGCCCAGAGTCAGCATGATGCCAGGGAGATTTATGGAGTTAGGGAAATCGAAACTCTGTGAAGGGAAGCTGGGCAGGGCCGGTGTCAATCAGTTTCAGACCTGGCCTCTGTATTAGAGGTAAGTGAATGGCCTCACGGGGAGACAGTGGGAGCAGGGCTGATTCTCAGGACGGATCCTTTCTCCAGACCCTGAAATTGATGACTTAAAGAGGTTAGCGGTGCTATTGTCCAGCTATGAAGGAAAAGGGAAGGAAAGAGAAGGTGGCAGTTGCTCCAGCAAAGAGCTTTGGCCCTCTGAGTGAACCAGAGAGTAACTTACAGGCTTCCTTGCTCGGCTGGGCCTGCTGGGAGGAACAAGAAAGGAAGCAGGGCCCAGGAACCTAGACTAGTGCTGAGGAGTGGTGGGCTCAGGCAGGACGTAGGGCTACTGGGGCATCCAGCGGCCAGTCAGGCCACAGAGGATGATTCTCCAGCTGAGGGGTGGGTGGGTGGTGGAGGAGGCCTCCCCAGAGAACCAGATTTCACAGGCTAAAGACTGGGCAGGGACAACAGCCCCATGGCCTAGAGTGAAGATGTTCTGGGGCCTTCCAGGAGGGACAGGAGTTTGGGCCAGGGTTGGGGAGGGGAGGCCACACCAGTGCCTGTTATACTTAAGGGGGTCCAGCTTGCTGGAAAGAACAGGTCCTGCAGAAAATTGTCCACATGGCAGGGCCAGGATGGCAACAGTACTGCCTTGTCACAAACACGTTTCAGCTGCAGGCACAAATGGGCCACGCCCGGCAACTCTCATACCCACAGCAATCCTGTTTTGTATCCTAAAATACAAAATCCATATTGCATATATTTTTAAAAATACCTGTTTATTTGAGAATAGCTCTAGATCTATGGAAAGGTGGCAGAGTAGCAGGGAGCGTTCTGAATACCCCCACCGTTTTCCCTGTGGTCAACCTCTTAGTTCGCAAGGCACTTCTGCCATAGTGAATGAAGCCACATGGATGCATCATGATGGACTCAAGTCCAGCCTCAGCTCTGATTTCCTCAGTTGTACCTAATGTCCCTTTTCTGTCCCGGGACCCCATCCAGGACACACATTGCATTTAGTCATCATGTCTCCTTAGGCTTCTCTGGGCTGTGACAGTGTCTCAGACTTACCTTATTTTTGAGGACCTTGCCAGTGTTGAGGAAGTCTGGTCAGTTCTACTGTAGATGCCCTATGTTGGGGTTTATCTGATGACTTTCTTGCGATGAGATTGGGATTGTGGCTTTGGGAGGAAAAGCACAGAGGTAAGTGTGCTCATCACGTCCTATCAAGGGCGACCTCTGTCCGTGTGACACATCTCTGGTGACATTGGCCTTGACCACCTGGCTGCACCGGTCAGGTCTCTCCCTGTGAAATTACTATTGCCCCTCCTCCACACACACACTGGATTCTGGAAGGAAAGGTAAAAAAACAATCTTTATCCCTATTTCATAGAGGAGGAAACGGAAGTGCAGGGGCTGCTCTTTCTTGTCCAGGGCCACACAGTGAAGCAGTTCAAACCAGGAAGTTTGCTCTGGGGTCTTCCTCCAAACTACCTCAAATATTGTCTGGTGAAGGAACTTCAGGGCTCTAGGTATTCAGGGTGGGCTCGAGGGAGAAAAGGACTCCAGGGAGCCCCTTGCTGTTTTGAGAAAGGAGTGCACACAGACAATATTTTCACTCATGGGTGGGATGCTTCATGGTGACTTTCCTTGTGGATTAGGGAATGCCTGTGGTTTTGCCTGCTTGGCATTGCTGTCTTCTGTTTCAGTAACCGTGTTTGATTTCCCTTTCGGGGAACACCCTCCCCCTGTGTATCAGCCTTGGTGGGTCTGCCAGTCAGCCACGTGCCCCTCTGTCCAGGGGATGGTTACAAGATTCCAGCTGGGCCAGCCAGACTCCCTCTTTTCCTTGCCCTGAGGATTAAGGAACACAGTGTGCTGGGTCTTCTCCCTCCTGGAGAGACCATCCCCACCGCCCAGGCTTTCTCGCTTTCTGGCTTCCAGGTCACTTCAGCCTATGGGAGGAACAAGTAGAAGACTAGAGAGGAGAAGGAGAAAAATCAGATTATTCCTCATACTGTGACATCTTCTTGGAGGCCCAGCCTAGAACTGATAGCTCCTGTCAGGTGCTACTTGTCCTGTCAGCTCTGCTGGGCAGCCCCAGTGCCTGGACCAGCAGCAGCCCCTCCTCTGGTGACCTCTCCATTTAGGAGTAGTAGCAGCCTCCTGCTGGCCTATCTCTGGGTCATTTGGCTTCTTGGTGCTCTGTTAGTTTAGAAAGACCTAGAGTGGTTTCTGTTTTCCAGACTGATGCATGCAGAAGTCAATGGAGAGGATGCTTCCCAGGAGAGGACACTGAAGAGACTGTCCACCTGTTCCTGTTGCCTCAGTGTCCACACTTACGTGGTTCCTGTCCTGCCTGGGGCCTGCTTGTCCAGTGATCCTAGATCCTTCCAATGTGTTCTGTTCTCACTGTGATTTCAGTTTCTGTTGCTTGTGATTCTGTGTGCTTGTGACATTACAATTTTTGTGTTTCTGTGTCCAAAGGACCATAACTTCTATAAATAAAGAGTTTTTCCAGCTGAGCCATGGTCTCTGAATAACTGACATACATTGGTGGTTTCCTAGTGAAAGTAAAACTACAAAGCTATTTGCTTAATCTTCTTTTTTCTCATTTTGGCCTCTTCCCAGTCACAGCATCCCTTTTGTTCTGGAAGTGCTGTAAGTAATATTGGATTTTCATACTGTAGGTGATGATGGATTGGTTCCAAGTGCGGGCGTGGGGCTGGAGAAGGGAGCCCTGGGAAGCGTTTGCATCATTAAGAAAATGAATGCATGACAGACTGAGGTTGGACTGCATTGCCTCGTCTCTGTAGGGCGGGCTTCAGGGTGAGTACCCCAGGGAAGGGGTGGGGTTAGGCTGCTTTGGGCGATGTGCTCACTCCCAGATGCAGGCACTGTGGTGATGTGATTGTCCCAGTGAGGGTCATGTGCCAAGAGAGGGTGGGGCCAGCCACCAAGGAAGGGCAACTGCAGAGAGTTGGCCCCTGGGCAAGCCCCCTGGTTTGTCTCTACGCAAGAGAAAAGTTCTCTGGACCAAAATTAGCTAGGGTTGCCAGCTTCCTCATGATAAAGGGCATCTTGCTTCTACTTACATTGTTTTTCATGTGCGCCTCTCCCTCAGGGACATTGTTCCACACCGGAATGTCAGAGCTGTTCAGGACGGTGTAGGGGAACATGGCAGCCACTGTCCCTACACATGCTCAGCCCAGCCTCCTGTGATAGCGAAGCTGCTTCTCAGGGTCCCTGTGTGTCCCCTCTGCAGCCTCAAGACCTCGGTTCCTTGACAGTCTACTTTCTTCTGATGCACTGTCAGGAGGTAAGAGCCCAGGGCAGGACGGCGGCCATCTCGAGAGGACAAACGAACAAGTTCTTCAGGGCCCTATGTAGGCTCTGCTGCCTTGCAGAGATCTCCTAAGAACTTACTTCTGTCTGCTAGCTGTCCCCTCACCAAGGACAGTCAGAGCCTCGCTGAATTCCCTCTGGAATCTGTCTGGATCAGCCCTGGGTCATTACAGCAGCCCAGAACAAGGCTGAAGAGGTGTGCAGGCCCTGCAATGATCACCTCTGTGCCCTGTGGTGGTCACCGCTGCGTCCTGCAGTGGTCCACCTTTGTGCCAGGCAGCCGGGGCGGAGAACAATGAGGATGATAGTGTGTGGGCTTGGGCAGCTGAGGGTGCTTTGTGCCAGCCTGAGCACCACCTAGCTCTTTGCCTCACTTTACCCTGACCAGAGCCCACGAAGACAGCATCAAGGGTATGTCCCTCCATGAAAGGATGTCATATCCCAGAGCAGGCTGGTGGCCACCTCACAGTGACATGGTGGATCTGACACAACTTTCACTCCTGGCCCTGCCTCCTCAGTGGTCATGGCTGGGTCCTGATTTCCTCAGCAGGGGAATGGCCTAGAACTGTGTCACTAGGATCTCTTCTCCCAAACAGAAACTGCCCTAGGTCTTGTAAACAGAAGGAATTTGGTACAGGGACCTGGTTACCAAAGAGTGGTTGGTGAATGAAGCAAGCCTGTGACAACTCCTTCCATTCCAAAGGGAGAAGGTCATGACACCAAAGCCCAGAAACCAGGACAGCTGTGGGATCTGGACCTATGGGGAGGCTTCCTTGTAGGAGCTGGGACTGAGGAAAGGGGCTCAGTTTAGCGGACGCCAGAGCTGCAGAGGAACCACACCACTGCCAGAGATGCTGCCCAAAGCAGGAAGAGGGGAGAAATACCCTAGCCGTTTTCCTCCTCCTGCCTGCTAGTCTCCATCAGTGCCTCTCATCAGATGAACTTGCCAGAAAGTCCAAGGAGCAGCCTGGTCAGTGCAGTGCCCCGTGATAAGAGTGGGGCGAGGGAAAGAAAGGACTGGGATCTGCAGAAAGGCAAATCTCAAATGCTATGTCCAGGGCTGACTCAAACTCCATGGTTCCCATACTTAATTGAGACCACAACCTTGGTCTTGTTAGCTGGCAGACAGAGAGGTGGAGGAACAGGAAGAAGACCCGGGAAACCCCACAAGGGGCCAAGAGGATACCACCTATTTCCGCATGCACCTGGACTCCGAACCTGGCTCCCTCACTCTTTAGCTGCATGACTTTGACTATCACAAAGGTGGTCCAGCATCTCTGTGGACAGTTGTGCTCATCTCTTAAATGGGCATATTGCGCCCCTCATGGATATGTTACGGTGGGGACGAAACGAAGCAAGACCCTGGGTGAAATGTCCTAGCACTGCCCTTCCCTTCCTTTGATCAGCGACTGCTTAGATTGGCGGCAGACCTTCTCTGCAGCTCCAGGCTTGGAGGAGCAGTGGGGACATTCCGACCCCAGCTGGACCCGGCTGCCAGCTGCAGGGCTTGCCCTGACCTCATCGGGGGTAGCCACTGTGGGGAGATGGGGAGGCTCCAGCTGCAGGCTCCATCTGTCAGGGCTGGAGTAGGGAGGCAGCAGGGAAGGGGAAGAGCCAGGGAAGGCAGGGCAGGAGAAGGACAAAGGAAGGGGGAGAACAAGATAAATGAGGGAGAGCCAGGCAGAGAGGGCGGGACTCTGCTTTCTTCCTGGAAGCCAGCTTTCCTTTCCTTACTCCCTGACTGAAAATGCCCTAAGGCCACATATTACAGAGAGAGCAAGGGTCTGTAACGGCAGGTGGAAAGAGTTGTCCCCAGAAATGAGGAGACAGTGACATTGGGGACAGGTTGTGCAACAGGCTGCAGTAAAGGGTGGGGCAAGGGAGGGAGGAGACCGGAGGAACTGGTGTAGTGGGCGTGGTGGGGTGGGGGTCCAGAGGCCCCGCTCTCAGACCGTGCTTTAAGAGAGATGTGGAGGGGAGGGGAGCCATCCCAGTGAGCCTGCCCCAACCTTTCCCAGGCGATCTGGCCAGGATGGGTAAATGATCTTTCCAGGGGTTGTTCAGCTAGGGGGCCACCCAGTGAGCCTGGGTCCAGGACCCTGAAGGAAGGTTATTGTGCCAAACCACACATAATGAACACTGAAAAGAGTCCCACTCACCACATCACCAGCTCAGCCTGCAGCAGTCACCTCCTCACAGCTTCAGTTACTGCGTCCTAGGGATGCCCAGGGTGACTCATTAACCAGTTGTCCAGGCCAGCTTGATCCAAAGACCTGTATCCCCCACCCTTCCACACTCTGACACCCCTTGGTGGGGGAGGAGTAGGGGGGATGAGGAGGAATGCTACTGACCCAAGGGGCCACCAGGCCATGCATCCTTTCCGTTGTCATGGCAACCTGGGTGCTGTCGTCTGCACCTGTCACTCACACTGACTAGAATGCCTTGATTAGGGGCAGGGGCAGGGTGGTTTGCCACTGGCTGATCCAGTTAGGTGAGACTGGTGAGACCCCCTCAAGCCCAGTCAGCTCTCTTCCTTGGCATCTTCAGTTGTATCGCATTTCCACTTGAGCCCTTTCCTGGACTTTTTGCTCCATGTAGATGCCAATAGTGGCCAGGCCTGAGTCTGCCTTCTGAGTGAGCTCCCTGAGGATTGGCCAACCTTCTGCTGTTTGAATGTGTGTTCCTTGCAACCAGAACTCATTCATTCTGCCAGAAGAAGGTCCAGTCTGGGCCTCTCCCTACCATGGCCCCAGCCCCTGCACCCACTGCCTGCGGGACAGCTCCAGAGAAGGCCTCAGCCGCGCCTGACTCACAGTGCACTTGGATAGATCCAAAGCCCTCTCTCCATGAGGCCACCCCATCTCTACAAGTGTCCAGTGCTCAGGCCAGAACCTTGGCCTCCTCTCTCTCATCCCAGGTCCTCTGTCAGCACATCCCATTGGCTCCACCTTCAAAACACGTCCCAAATCTGACCATTTCTCCCCGATCCACTGCTACCCCCTGGAGGACCAGCCTCCTCTCCTTCCTGGGCTCCTCTGTTCCAGCCTCCCCACCCAGCCATCCTCACAAATGCAGTCAAGTGTTCCCATTAAAAATAAGCAAAGCAGATTTCCTCCCATGCAAAATCTCCACTGACTCTCACCTCAGTGAGAATGAAGCCCGAAGTTCTCACAGGCATGTGACCTGTACCTGCCCCTCAGAAGACTGGTCCCCAAGCATGTATGGCTGGCTTGCCCCATGTTTCAAGTGCCCACTCCAATGTCACCTCTCAGTTAGGTCCACTCTGTTTAAACTGCAGCCCCTCTGCTCCCTGCTCTGTTTATTCCAATGCTACATACTAACACACCATCCATTCACCCATTGGTAAAGCCCTAGCTAGTGTCTGTCTCCCATGTGTGAGCTGTGTGAGGGTGGGGCTTAAGCCTGCACTGGGCACTCAGCATGTGCTGGGTTTTTGAGTCACAGCAGAAGCTGCCCAATCATTCACCTGCTCCAGAGGCTGCAGGCGGGTCGGGCCTTATGGAATCAACCAATGTGCTTGTTTTGGGTCACACAACCTGATGTTTTCAATGGTTTGAAAGTAAGTGCCAACTTTAACAAAAAATCAAGGTCTTTGACATGAGACCTAGATTTCTCAATTCTCTTGAAAAATGGGGCATCTGGCCATACTGTGCCCACACTCTCACTCAGGAGGACCTGGTTGGGGTTGAGTACCTGCTGTCCCCTTGAGGTGGGGCCACGGTCCCATCAGCACCTGCCGTTCACTGCTGACCAACTTCCTCATCTCCCAAGGTCTCCAGCCCTCGGGGGCTTTTGCATCTGGCTCCTTGTTTACTCTAGTTATCTCTCCCCAACCCTGGTGGACCCCTCCTGCTCAGGGCTGAAGCCAGCACAGGGGCCAGTTGGGTGGGTCAGACTTGGTCCCACTCGGGGTGAGGGAGAAAGGCAGGTGGTCACAGAGGGGCTGGAGGCAGAGAGGTTGCCTGCATAACCTATGCAAGGCAGGCAGTCAGGCAAAGTTCCCCCAGGAGGAGGCTTCCAGTGGGGAGGAGTCAGCCCAGGGCAGAGGAGACTGACGAAGAGGAGCCCGGGCATGGTGAGGAAGGGGCTGGTAGAGGAGTGCACTCAGGGCAGTGGAGGGTTCTGGGAGGACAGGGCAGGGACAGGCTGGTCAACAGAGAGCAAGAGGCTGGGTGCATGGCTTGTGAGCTGTGGGAGGCTCTGCCGGCTCGGTCTCATGAGAAGCCACTGCAGGCTTGGCCTGGGCATGGGGCATGGGTGGTCAGTGTGGAGGTGACCACCCATGCCCAGCCTTTCACACACCCAGCTGCAGAGGTGCAGTTGGCAGACGTCCTCCAGCTGTCAGCTTCTGCAGGGCTGGCTCTGCCTGATCCATGGTCTCCTGCAGATCGTGGGGGATAAAGGCCCAGCACTTGCAAGGACTCGGGATGTCGGATGGGCTGCATCTTCTTGGCTGGCCGAGGTGCCTCCGTTTTGCAATTGCCCAGTCCTGCTCCCTTACCCTTCTTGTCATAGAGGTTGATCCTTAATAAATGTCTTTCATTTCATTGGGCAGGATGAGTGAGGCAGGCTGGGGGCGAGGGCACCTGATGGAAGTCAGGAATGAGCCAGGAGACTCCGGCACTAGCCGGAGAAAAGGAGGCTTGCGTCATACCAGAAGACAGGAGAGTTCCACTGGCACTGCAGGAGGACAGACCTGAGTTCTGCTCCGGCCACCACAGTTTCCCGGTGACTCTGCAGTGATCAGATCTATAAAATGGCAATAATAGTAACAGTGACCGTCTCATAGGTTGTTGTGAGGATTTAGTCAAATAGTATTCTTAAAAAGTTAGGCTCAGGGCTTGGTGTGAATATGCACCCCCCACTTTTTGTAAGATGGCATTGACAGGTTTGGCATCAGCTGTAGAGCCAGTCATCGATACACAATCTGACCAGTGTGAACTGCTCCCATCTCTGGTGTGACCCTCAGCTTGAGGGAATTCCCACCAAAAGCAAAAAGACCTACTGTGGTCTTATCCTCCACAAACGAGTTAGGTCTCTTGAAGTATTGGGAATTGACTGGGGACATATATTCTTGTCTCTGGAGCCCCCAGGGTCCAGGGAGAAACACTGACCAGGTTCTACTGGCTCCCGACCACCACTGATGGACCTCGAGGAGGTCAGGGCTGGGTGTGACCAGGCTCCAGCTCAGCTCTGTGGGATCTCAGAAGACCCCATCAGGGCACGTGACCGGACACAAGGATGCCATGCCTGTGGTCAAACTTCTGAGGTTTTTGCACATCGGGGAGCAAGGAGCCACCACCTGGAGCTCCCAAGTGTGGCTCCATCCCAGACCTTCTCTGGTCATTCCCTCTGCCTCCCTGCTCATTTGAGGCTAAAGGGTGAACACCTGGCCCACAGCCCTTCTGAGTGGCTGTTGCTCTGCCAACCTGTCACCACCATCTGCCTGGGGATGCTCACCTGCAGGTGACCGGTGACCTGAGGGACCCTTAGTGTGGCTTACTTTAGGAAGCACATTCCAGAATGTTCTGCCCCGCTCTGTATTCCCAAGGGATTGGGGATGTGCAGCTGTGGCAGCTGCAACTTTGTTCTCCCAAACCCTGTATCTCCTGGGGCTAGGAGAGCCCTGGGGAAACCCAGGGCACTAGTTTTAGAAACAACATTGTTGCTGGCATTTACTGAGGGCTGCCCTGAGCCTGGTGCTGTTCTAAGCTGAAAGACGGTGGCACGCGGTGAGACTCAACACCCGTTAAGGCCAAGAGATTTAATGGGATGAGTGTGGTGGCTACAGAACCTGAGAATCAGATTGCAGCATGGAGGCAGGGGTGTGGCAGGTTTTATAGAAATTTAAAGTGACCTGTCAGTTACCTATTGGTCAGCAGGTGAGGCATTTTTGGGATTGGTGGGGGCTTTCGCAGGCACGGGAACGGTGGGCTTTGTTGTGGAAGAAGAACCCGGAAAGCCTTGTCTGAGCCTCCATGATAGTTTGTCCGGCGCCTTCTTAGGCGGGAGCGCCATTTTAGGTGGGGGTCACGCCTAGGCTTAGCCTTTGGGTTTCTCATGGCTGACTGGGGCCTTTCATTCCCACCTCTTTGGTTAAGGGACAAAGGGGCGGAGTTGATCGGTCTGGCTACTTCCTGCTAGCGGAGGGCATTGTTGGGTGAGGTGGGTGAAAGGACCAGCCACATGAGGCCCCATAAGAAGGTGCCGAAAGAAAAAATTTTGCTGGGATGAAAGTCTTGGAAGGTGCCCTGGAGGTAGAAGAATGCAAGTTGGTCTGGTCAGTCGTCGAGTGGACACAGGAAAGGGAGGAGCCATTTGTCGTGAAGAAGATGGCCAAGGAACGCTGAAAACCTGAGTTGGAGGTAATAAGGCCTGAAAGCCATATCTGTAATGAAAAATGGGGCGAGAAGTTTTAGGAGGCAGTAAGGCTTGGGTTGTTGAGGCCTGGGTCCTCGGTGGGTAGGAGGTTGTAACTCTGTAAAAGAAACTGGTGAATGGTTTGATTTGAAATTTTTTGGAATTGAGATTGAAGAAATTTTATAATGCAAGGGAGAAAGGAGCACAAGCCGAGAAGGAGAACGACTGGAGTGACGATAGGAAGAAGCCACTTGAGGAGGGAGTTTGGAAACCAACTGTTAATTTGAGTGGGCTTTGTTTGTAGAAGCTGTGAGGAGAGGTCGTTTAGTTTGTTGATATTTTATTCAATGAGCTCTGATTCATTGACATAATAGCAGCATTCTTCCTGGAGAAAGAGGCAGGTGCCTCCTTTTTCAGCTGTTAAGAGGTCTAGGGCTCTACGGTTTTGGAGGGTTACCTGTGCTAAGCTAGTTATTTGTCTTTGTAGTGACCTGATGGATTCTGAGGTGGTGTCTAGCGCCATTTGGATTTTGTTTTGTAGGTCTTCTACTACCCATAGTGAGTAGCCGAGAGCTCCTCCCGCCAGGCCGAGGGAGGTGAAAGCGGATGCGAGGGACAATCCAACCATAACCAACCATAACCAGGAGGAAGATGGCCCTTTTGTGTGAATGCCTGGGGGTTAAAAGTGTCTGGAGGTCGGTCATGGAGTATAAAGAG
>NW_007246653.1:282520-296822 GCF_000164805.1 Carlito syrichta | reverse complement strand
GTGTTTTCTTTGTGCCTCATTACAACGACCTTTGCTGGCTGCCGTTCCGCTTCCTGCCTCGCCCCCCAGTAATAGTACCCTTAACCTGTCTTCCAGCGGAGAGGCCATCACCAAACTTCACGTTCCACTTTGGGACGTGGCATCCAACTCCTCTTACCTCTGTATTGGTCTGCCCAGCATCCCCACTCTCTATTCAAATAACCCTCTCTGTTCAACCACCATAAACTCTACAAATGGGCACTTCCTCCTGCCCGGCCTCTTCTTACGGTGCAATGGCACTTTCCTCTTCCAAACTTCCAATCTCACCTCTCCCTGTATAGTTGTTACGCTGATCCCACAGCTCCCTCTTTACTCCACTGCCGACTTCCAGGCCCTCTTAACTCCCAAACACTGACGCAAGAGGGCTGTCTTCCTTCCAGGCATGGTAGGATTGTCCCTAGTTTCCACAGTCACCTCCATAGGACTATCAGGAGGGGCTCTTGACTACTCACTATGGGCCATGGAAGACTTATAAAACAAAATCCAACTAGCTTTAGACACCACCTCCGATTCTCTCCAATCATTACAAAGACAAATAATGAGCATAGCACAAGTAGCCCTCCAAAATCGTCAGGCTCTAGATCTCCTAACAGCCGAAAAGGGAGGCACTTGTCTTTTCCTCCAAGAGGAGTGCTGTTATTACATTAACGAGTCAGGAGTCATTGAACAAAACATTAATAAATTACAACACCTCTCCTCACAACTCCAAGGGGCAAAGCCTTCACAAATCAGCAGCCTATTACAAAACTCCCTACTCACCTGGCTTTTGCTTATCTTCACACCTGTCATTCTCATTTTCGATCTGTGCTCCTTTCTCCTGTGTATCATCAAGTTTCTCCAGTCACAACTTTTAAAAATCTCTAATCAAAGCATTAATCAGCTTCTCCTACAGAATTATGACTTCCTGCCCACCAAAGATCCAGGTCTCGATTGTCCCAACCCTACAAACCTCTAACCTTGTCTTCTCATTTCAGACATGCTCGCCTCAAAGTTTACCCCCCACCACCAACCACTCAGATTCTCAGCGTTTCTTGACCACCTTCTTTGTGACAGCTGGCTCCTCAGTTTCCTGTGTCCACTCAATGACTGGCTGGACCAGCTTGCCGTTTTCCACTTACAAGTCACCTTCCCGGTGAGACCCAAATGAGATTTTTTCTTTTGGCGCCTACTTGTGGGGCTCATGTGGCTTGTCCTTTCACCCACCTCACCCACCAACACCCATTTTCAGCAGGAAGTAGCCGGACAGACAAACGCTGCCCCTCTCCCGTATAACCAAAGAGGTGGGAATGAAGGGCCACCGCCAAACCACAAGTAAAGCCACATCCCCTCCCTTTCCTAGAAATGGCGACCTGGCAAACTAAAATGGCGATTGAAACAGTGCCTTCCTTTGTTCTTCCTCGGTGCCTTCCTTTGTTCTCCCTCTGCACCCTTTCCCATGCCCGCGAAAAATCCACCAACCTACCTGAAGCTCTGCCAGCCGACCTACAGGCAACAGACAGGTCGCCCTAAGCCCCTATAAAAGCCACCGCGCCCTTGCCTCAGCGCTACAGCCTGACCCTCGTTCCTGTAGCCACTACGTTTGACCCATTAAATCTCTTGGCCTTAACGGATGTTGAGTCTCACTGTGTGCCACCATCTTTGATTATCTATGTATTATTTTTCAAAGTTGAGCTAAATTATGGTAGCAATGTGTAGTATGATGTTCACTCAACCGTAATTCCACCGTTTTCTTTGACTGTCCTGCCTATCACATGGTGTCGCTAGCATTCATTTGATTAACTACATCTTTTGAGTGAATGTCATACCTAAAAACTGTGTATACATTTTTTGACACCCCTGTATTATTGTATATCACTCTATAATTGGCCTTATTGTTGAAATTTCTCATTAATTCTAATTAATCCTATTAATTTTTCTAGTTGAGTCTCTTGGTTTTCCAGAAAGACAATTACATCATCTCCAAATAGCAATACTTTTTCTCTTACTGTCCAGTACTGATTTCTATTATTTTGCATTATTTTATTTATTTTATTTAGAAATGTACAAAAGGATAAGGTACATTTATTTTTGCTTTCTTATGATATTCTACACATTATATTACAAAATGTGTTCAATGGTAGCTAATTTCTGGAAACATTAATGATAAAAAAAACTTCCATGGTCAACTCGTTAAAGGTTAAAGATTTAAAGTTTTATTTGTTGTAGTCATTTTCCAAACTTTTTACATTACATTTCATCATTCTGAATATGTTATTGTATTAAAAAATAAGGACGTAGGATACTTTTTTCCCTAAATTCCTTTTACAATGGAAACAAATCTATTCCCCAAATTTGAGGAAGAAAGGGAAGGTGAGGAGTGGGAAGTTATGAAAACAACACATTCAAAGAGATTTTGCTCAGCAGAACAGATATTTGGAAGCCCAGCTCTAGTGTTTCCTTTTTTGGATAATACTGGATAACACATTCTGTGTTGTTATGGAAGTATCATTCTATCCTTGGTTTACCAATAATTTAATCTTAATTTTTTTTTTTTTGAGTCAGAATCTCACTCTGTCACCCAGGCTGGAGTGCAGTGGCATGATCATGACAATGACGGCTCATGGCAACCTCGACCTCCTGGGCCCAGGCGATCCTTCAACCTCAACATCTGGAGTAGTTGGGACTACAGGTGCATGCCACCGTGCCTGGCTAATTTTTAGATGTTTTTGTAGAGAGAAGGTTTTGCTATGTTGCATAGGCAGGTCTCTAACTCCTGGGCTAAACAATCCGCCCGTCTCAGCCTTTCAAAGTGCTGGGAATATAGGAGTGAGACATCACACCTGGCCTATTCATCTTAATTTTTACCAAATGAGCATCTATCAAGTTAAATGTGATTTTTCTCCTTTGACCTGCTATCATAACCATGCATTCCCAGTAGCAAATTATTCTTACTTCAGCTGTAAAGTATAATTTTGATATCTGAATTTTATCTATATTTTGTATTTATATTTGTAAGAGATATTGGCCTGCAGTTTATTAAACAGACTTACCTATCTCGTCACAAGTAACAGACTTATGCAGACCTAGAAATCCATTGTATTCATTGAAGAACAGTTGTGCACCTGTCTTATCTTTGCTATTAGAGTAAACTCCTAGTGAGGGCAGAGGCTGGTTAGGTGCAACTTGCATCCTCCCCAAGACCTGTGATGGACAGCCCAGGGAGATCATTTCTGAAAGGCTGAAAGGAGGAAGTCTGTCTATGTGGGCCCTAGTTTTCCTCAGTGTCTCATCATTTGGCTGCAACATTTCTTACTCTTTCCATATACTTAGAAAACCTTTCTTCTATCCTCTTAGGTTCTGTGTCTTGCCCTAATAATTACCTAGACAGAAGACAGATTAACAGGGACAAAGCGTACACATTTTATTTAATATTTTTATGTATATACAAGAGTCTTCAAAAGGAAAAAAGAAGAAAGAAAAAGACCTGAAGATGGCTTTAGGTCCAAAAGCTCATATACCTACTTATATAAAGAATGACAAATTGTGGGATGTGACAAGACAAAGGGGCTGGGACATTTGGGACAGGGATGAGGAAATATATGGGGAAACGCATGGGAGATAAGAGTTACTTTAGTAGGTTTGTTTGTACAGCCTTATTTTGATATCAACTCCAGTCTCTGATGATGATAAGAATATTCTTCTCTCCCTGGTATGGAGAGGACACCTTTCTTATGGGAAATATTATGACCTGCTTTTAGGTAGAAAGGAGGAGGTCAGAGATCTTTTCCTGTATCTGCTGCCTCTCAAGAGCCTTCAGTTCAAAATAATCAATATGACAAAGTGCCAGATTTGGAAGTGGTATGTTCTGAACCCCTTCACTTACTAAGTGGTTTGCTCTGCCAAGTCTATGCCTGTGAAGGATATCTAGTGTGGCAACAACCCAGGGAGATGAATATCTCCTGACCAGTATGGTAGACCAGATGTGGAAGTGTGTAGGGTACTCTTAAGCGACCATCAAGCTGCAGTCTCCCCGTTACAGTAGGCAATAGTAGTGCCCATGACACCTGAGAGGAAGTAACAGTTACTTTCTGCGGGAGTTGAGAAGTTGTTGGGAATGTGCAGGCTGGGCAAAAAGGAACAGCAGAAAATTGAACCATCAATAGACACCTAATAGGAACCATTTATAGACAAATAACAGGAAATATCTGTAGACAAATAATAAGAACCATCGATGAACAAATAATAGCTCTCTCCTCTTTTATCACTTGGAAATCAATAAAGAATCTTCAAGTTTTATTCTGAATAAGAGGATATCCTTGAAAAAGGTGTACCTTTACAAACAAAACAACTTCTACTTGTGATTGGCAATCAGACCCACGTTTGAGTCCTGACTCTGCTTTTACTAACTAGTAACTGGACCAGTTACTTCATCTTTCTGAAACTCAACTTCCTCATCTGTGAACTGGGGATAAGAGGATTTTTCTGAGAGTCCAAATGTATTTAAAGCACTTAGATTGATATCTAGAACAATAAGAGAGCATGCATTACAGTTTCTTTTAAGTACAAGAGAAAACATGAATCTCCAGGATTCTCAGACAATAAGGATTCCTCAAAGACGTACAGTGCTTTACAGCTTGCAAAATGCTCTCACTTTTGTGGTCTCTACTGAACTTCCCAACAACCCTGTGACAGAGACTGGCATGGATTCAAAGAGTTTGAGCGGTTTACCTAGAATTATATAACAAGCAAAGAATGCATCAGGATCCAAGAACCAGACGCAGAACTAGATTTTCTGAATACTCTGTCTTCATCAGTCTCTGGAAGTCATATTGTCCAGACTGCATTTGTAATTTAATTTCAGCCTGTGTTATTCAGCTTTAGATTTGAAACAATGTTCTATTTCTCAAGATGATGACAGAAGCCTGTAAAAACCAGCTGGCCAAATTATAAAATTACATTTATGCTTTATTACTAATAGTTATCTTTTGGGGGGGTATTCTTTATATAGGGGTTGTGCATACACTTTATTCCATCCAGTTGACTCCTAGATGCTTCCACAGTGGGAATTTTTAGAACTTGTTCCATTTCCCCCCCGCCCCGAATTTCTTAGATAAGAGGTGGAGAAGTCCCATCTCTAGCTCAATTACATCTGATTAGAAACAAGTTTAAAAAACAAATGCTCTACGATTCATGTTCTATTTCAATTATCTTCAGCAAACACACAACTGCATCTGAAAGAAACTCCCCTGGATCATAAAGGCACAGGCATTCAAGATGTTGGTACCAGAAGGAAGATGGGAGATCATCTATCCCAGTGAGCTCATTTTCCAGTTGGAGGCATGGAGGCCCAGAAAGTGGATGCTATTTTGTTAAGAACTCACAGCTGTAAGTACTCAGAATTCCTGACTCCCATTTATTTTTCTTATTTCCACCACATCATGCTATAGAGTCCTTACAGATCTTAAACAAGATATGAGTATCAGAAAGCAGGACTGGGAACCAAAGGAAACTTTTTAGAGACGCTTAAGGGTTGAGGCAAGGTAGGTAGGGAAGAGAGTAGAGAGGGAAAGATGAGAAACTTGTTAGCAGCTGAAATGTTGACCTCAAGGGTCAGAAAAGGATTGAAGGTTATTTGGAATAATAGGTGTCCAAAGTCCTGCAATGGGGAGGATAAGCTACAATTTATTTTTCTTATTAATGGTCAGTGAACCTTTTAAGAAAAATAAATCAAAAAAGGCTCCTTCTTGTCGGGTGCGGTGGCTCACACTTATAATCCTGGCACTTTGGGAGGCTGAGGTGAGAGGATTGCTTGAGCCCAGAAGTTCAAGATCAGCCCAGGCGATATAGCAAGAACTCATCTCTACAAAGAATAAAAAAATTAGTCAGACATGGTGCCACATGCCTGTAGTCCCAGTTACTTGGGAGGCTGAGGCGGAAGAATTGTCTGAACCCAAGAGGCTGAGATTGTGGTGAGCTGTGATCGTGCTACTGCACTCTAGCCTGGGTGACACAGGGAGACCCTGACTCAAAAAAAATTAAAAAAAAAAAAAAGAAAAGCTCCCTTCCCTTCAGTGTGAATTCTTCCAGGGCAAGGATCTTGTTATATTCCCAGTCTAATGCAGCATATGGTACATGGCAAGTACTCAGGGATACTTGTGGACTGAGCACAGTGTCTTTACAATTATAATTCACAATGACCTCTGGTGTTTTTTAAAGAGAATGACAGCATATACTAATGTGATTAAATAAGCCAAAACGCTTTATAGCTGCATGCATTTATTTGGCTAATTCATAGCCTATGGCTTCTATGTTGATTGTTTGAATATTCTACAATAAATACTGTAGCCAAGTTGGTTCAAAATAGTTAAGAAGTATACCAATTTTAAAGTGACTTCATTTTGAAATAAAATCATATTGATTTTTGTTTGAATATTAAGACAACACCATGACTGGTTGCGTTCTCTGTGCCCCTGTATATGCTTTTTCCTTTGTCCCTAATTACTTACTCCCCATTCATCCTCTGTGCCCCCCTCATCTGAGAATCCCACCCTACTATTTCCTGAGATATTTACTTTCTCTGTTATGTTCCTACTGTGCAATATATGCTTTCCTTAAAGCACTTATATCACATACTAGTTTTATTATTTGCTTTAGTTTTGTTTCTTCTATTGATTACTTCGAGGGCAAGTCACTTGCCCAGTACCTAGCACAGTTCCTAGATTATAGTGGGAGTTATAATCTTATAATCATGTCTCGTAGACCTAAGGAATACATTCAGATTAAAGTTGACTGATTTTCCTTTCTCTTTCTGTCATATAGTGAAATGAAAACTAACGTAGGAGTCATAAACCTGTTTTGGTTTTCTACAGTTTATCCTATTATTTAAGGAAAGTGGCTTTTACTTTCCATATCGACCAATCTTCTGACTTATAGACAACAGAATTCTCTTTGCCTGGTCTAGAAAATAAGGTATATGAAGATACATACATAGCTCACAATATCATGGATTTTAGCTTGTGCTACTGGGAACAACTCTCAAAACCTTACCAGTGGACTGAGCCACCAAAGGAACTTCTGCTTCTATATGGTCATGTCAGTTCCAGAACCACACTCTTCCTAAACTCCATACTAGTCAATCAAATGCTTTGAGCCTTGCCCAAATTTTTCTGGATGGTGGAGCAGAAATTTTACTCAGGACTCTAATCAAATGGAGTCTGGGAAATGTTTTTAGCTTTTCAGATTTTGACTTCAGGGAGGCATACCGAAAGTAGGTTGGTATGGGAATTGCATGAGGCAATCCACAACATCTACCACTGAGAATCTCAGATTCCTCAGGAACACAGAACCATAATAATAATGGTGATGATGACGGTGATGATAATAGTTGACTTCCATTTAACACTTAGCATGTACCCTGTGCTGTTTGACATCCTTTATGTGTCTTTCTCCCAGAAAAATGTTCACATTTTTATAAGCTTCATTTTAGAGACGAGGGCACTGAGGTGTGTAGCAGTTATGCAACTCGCCCAGAGTCACCATGCTATCGACAGTGGAGGTAGGGTGCAAACCTATGTCTTTGGCTACCTCTCCCGTCTACCACACAAAATTGTTGCATCTTTTAAGTAAGAACATGCATGTGGCCTTGCTTTGTCACCTGTGAAGCCTCATGCAAATGTTCTTTGATATTTTTCTTAACCATATAGTATCTCAACTTCATTTTAGTTACCCTCACAACTCACATTTAAAAAACAAACAAACAACACAAGTTACAAAAATGGTAGATCTTCTGCTAGAACAGAGAGCCAAAGAGCTGAAAGATGAAAATCATGACTCCCATTTCACAGAGGAAGTGACTATGGCCCACGGGTTTTAGCTGTGGAGACCTGAGTCTCCAACCCTCCCCATTCATGATTCCTCTTTGGCATCATCCATTTAGAAATGATCACAGAGACTCCAGAAATAAAATGCAGGAGCTACAGTTCATTGTTCCCCATCCTTTTCCCTCCAAAGGCTTTGTGTGGGCCTCTCAGTGTCACTGCCAGACGCGGATTTCCTCTGGTAGCACTGGACTTAGAAATAGTAATTTTGAAAGCTGAATTGTTTAGCAAAGACAGGGGAGACGTGGACATGTATTTCAGTTTTTGGAGATGAATGGTATGATGAAACCCACATAAAAGAGTCACAGTTTGTAGAAATATTAACAAAAGCTTTGGGGCACAAATTATACCCTATACAATAATATAGTAGAGATTTTAAAATTGAATACTGTCATTGTTACAAGAGTACAGTTCCAGAACACAAAATCAGAAATAGTGGGATATTTCCAATTAATATGAGAACTAAAGAATATAGTTTGAGTGCATTGAGTTGAAAAAAAGTGCCAGATAGATAACATTTCATACCAATAATTGATATAAGAAATAAAACATTAAATATATAGTTTAAAACATCAAGATGACATGTGATTATTTTCAGCCTTTTATTTAAAACAGTTTTAATTTTGACTCTATCTTTAAAAGCTTCAACTTTAAACTATATAATACATTACTATGCTTAGGATTGAAAACTGAAATGTGCTCAATGACTCATAAACTGTAACGACAGTCAAATTGTAAGGAATTAACATGGACATTTAACCAATTACAGATTTTTTCCCCTGCCACTGTGGCATAATATATTTGCTGAAATCATTTTTTGTTACTGTACTTCTTGTCAAAGAAATGCTTCTGCCCATACGTTTCAGTAATATGGAATCCTGATGTGATTGATATCTGTCATCTCTTCAAGGCCTGGAATCTAGAAGTCTCCATACCTCTTACCTAGATCAGAGGTTTTATAAACATTTGTTTATTTGTTGTATGTTTAGCAGCAGAACGAATTTTGTTTTCTAAGTCTTATATTGAACTCCAGGGGCTCAGGGCTGGGTCAGTGGGAGACAACCAAGGCAGGTTATGGGATGGAGTTACACTTGGGTTGTGTGTTTATTCTGCTACTTGTTAACTCTGTGACTTAGCAAGAGAGTCAGTTCTTTTAGGCCCCTGACTTCCCCATCTCTTTACTAATCGTGTGATTTTAAGAAAACCTCTTAATTACTTTGAAGCTTACTTTCTTCACCTGTAAAATAGGGATACGTATTAGTATATATTAGGGATACATATTAGTACAACAATCTTCAAGGAGTTGTGGTAAGGTTGGAAGAGGTAATGACACAAAGTTCACAGCACAGTGCTTGGCACGTGTGCTAAGAATAAGATCATAGGCCATCTATTGTCTTCTCTTCTCTAATGGTGTTCATTCCCTACTTCCTGTAATTTTTTAACCCCAATCTAACTTTTAACTCTATTAACTGAAAACAACTTGGCCAATTCACTTAAAACTCAAAACTCTCTGATTTTACCTTCCCATAATTAACTCACTCCTCAGAGACTTCTACTGGACATCTGTAGTTTTGCTTGTCCAGTATTAAGATCTGTCTTTGACCATCACTGCCCCAATTTTTCTTAGTGTTAATCAAGAATCCTTGGGCAGCAGATGGCCAACATGAGGTTGATCTGTCATGGACATTTAAACCTTGAAGGAAGACACTTGGAGCTAATTTGTTGAGATGAGGGCCTTTTGCTAAACTCTTATTAGTGCTTCAGTAGCTGGAGGCTGTTTCTGTAACTTGCACTCAAAGAAACATAATGTGCATCAGGCCTCCAGAGCTCCTTGGTCCTGAGTGTGGCCATCCAAGGGGAGAAGACATTTTTCTCACAGCCTTGGTCTTTCTACCCACTTGGTGGGGTGGATTCTGAGTATGATCACCCTCATTCAGTGACTATTTTCCCTTCTAGAAAAGTCTCTTTCCACACTTCTGTTCTTCTAGTTTTATTTTTTCTCCACAAAATCTTTGCCTGATTTCCCATCTTTATTAACTTCTCCGTCAGCAGAACCTTACTCCTTGCCACTTGTATTACAAGTAGCATATATTAGAAATGCATCTTTCTCAAAATAAAACTTTTGAAGGCGTATTAATACATAAGCTAATAAGATATGTAGTCAGAGAAATAGTTTCACTGAATCCTTTATTGCTATTAATTTTTTTTAATGAGCAGACTTTTTTTTCATCATGAAACCAGGAACCTCAATATGGAACTGTGAGACTCCTGTTCTTAGAAATATCTGGTTATATTCCTACTCTTCACCCTGTCTCTATCCATTTGGTAAAATATTAGTTATGCAGATCACTTTCTATTTTTTATTTTTTAGATGAGGTGCCAGTGCTCATCTCTTACAAAGTGGTAAAAGCCTCTCTATCCAAATTGACTTGTGACGTCATTCCTGGCAATCGTAGGGAACATTAATTTGTTTGAGAGGATATGTTTCAAAGTCATTTTAGAAGAAATGTTTGTTATGGCCTCTGCTGTCATAGCAAACACACGGCCTTTGGTATGACAGTCTCAAAAAATATTTATGTATTTCCCCTGAAATATTAACCTTTTAATAGCTTGTTTAAAATTAGTAATAGAAATACCACTGTGAAAGTGAAAGAATTCCAATCTTTATAATCTTTTCCCAAAGAGACCATTTATCAATAGTCATCAATCATCACTCAACTGTGAAGTAAGAATTCATTTTCTTATTATTTATTTTCACAGAGGATTAGGGACTCCATATACAAGCTTACACAACAAACACTAAAAAGACAGATCAGAAGATACATAGAAAAGCTAACTTTAGATGGTCAGGGAGATCTCTGGTGGGGAGATACAGGACTGTCTCTTCCCCAGGCGCTAGTGAAACACCCCAACTCATCAGTGACAGCAAAGCAGATATTGGAAGTATTTCAGAAAAAAAAGTTAAAAGAAACAAGTTCTGGCAAACTAAATTCCCAAGAAGACTTGAGGAATGCAAGAAAGGCCTAGTTGACCCCTTTGAGAGACCATCTTCCTTCTGAGGGTTGGAGTAAACCTACAACCCCACTGCATGGACAGATTCCAAGGCAGTGGGAAGTGGGTTTCAGATTACCCATATACCTGTTGGCGATAGCATGATCTGCATATAGATTTTGAATCAGAGTTCCCCCTTAAGTAAATCTCAAAACTGCAAAAAGGACCACTTCCAACCTACAGTCCAACTCCAGAATTGAACAAAGCAAGAGGATATACATAAAGAAGGATAGGAGATTGAACAAACAGAAGTAAAAGCAACCCCTCCACCCCTGAATAACAGAATTAAAGAAGACGGGGAAGTGGAGGGATGGAAAAAGTAGGGAGGAAAAATAGGCACAAATGAAGAAAAACCATAAGAAGAATATAGGTCTCACACAGACCCCTGGGAGGTCAGACACTGAGAAAACAGACTTTAGAACACAAACAATGGAGGCCCCAGAATGACTGGTCACATGCAACAAACACAGACATCAAAACATTAATAGAGAGAATAAAAAAAATTGAGGAGAGACAAGAGGAAAATAGGAAGGAGCTGATGACAGAAATAACAGACTAAAGAATACGGTGATGGAAATAAATAACAAACTAATAAGCATGGAAAGCAGAATTAGCCAAGCAGAAGAAAGAATCTCAGAACTTGAAGACTAAAACACAGAACTAACCCAAACTATCAAAAACATAGAAAAGAAGTTTAAAAAGACAGAACAAAACCTTCAAGAGATGAATGATTACTTCAAGAGACCAAATCTAAGAGTAATTTGCCTTCCTAAGGCAGAGAGAGAAACAGTGGTCACACTGGAACAAACATTTCATGAAATCATTCAAGAAAACTTCCCTCATCTCATCAGTGATGAAAAAGTTCAAACACAAGAGATTCTGAGAACCCTTGTAAGACAACAAATGAGAAGACCAACTCCCAGACACATAATAATTCGCCTAAACAAAGTAGGTATAAAAGAAAAATTCCTAAAGCAGCAAGAGAAAAAGGCCAGACTACATATCAGGGAAGACCAATTAGAATAGCAGCAGATTTATCTACAGAAACACTCCAGGCTAGGAGAACTTGGAGCCCTAGCATCAAATATCTAAAAGATAAACAATTTCAACTGAGAATAACCTACCCAGCCAAGCTAAGCTTCATCAGTGAGGGAGAATTGAAATCTTTCCCAGATATCTAATCCCTAAGAACCTATACTGCCACCAGACCACCTCTACAAGAAACACTTAAGAAAGTATTGAACACAGAAGAAAAGGAAAAAAGAACAACAATGTTCTTCACAAGAATACAGGCAAAAGATTAAAACACAAAACCAAAAGAAAGACAACAAACAAACAGGAACAACAGCAACAACTCTGTAAGAACCTTATAATAGGGATCAGCTCTCACATTTCAATAATTAGCCTGAATGTGAATGGACTAAAAGCACCACTGAAAAGACATTGAATGGCAAAATGGATAAAATATCACCAGGCAACAATTTATTGCCTTTAAGAGACTCACCTCACTAGAAAGGACACTCACAGACTCAAAGAAGAGGATGGGAAACAAGTTTTCAGGTGAACCAAACACAAAAGTAAGGAGGAGTCATGATCTTAATCTCAGACAAAATACCCTTTAAGCTATCAAAAAATTAAAAAAGATACAGAAGGTCACTACATCATGATAAAAAGTTTAATCCATCAACAAGAAATATCCATCCTAAACATATATGCACCCAACATAGGAGCACAAACTTTCATAAAGCAGCTTCTAAGTAAACTAAAAAAAGATATTGACTCCAACACTATCATAGCTGGGGACATCAACACCAACAAGGTTCCCCCAAAACTCACAAAGACATGGACACTAAACAGAATAATGCTAAACAACTCCTGGGTCAATGATGAAATCAAAACAGAGATTAAAAAATACCTGAAAATAAATGAAAATGAAAAAACATCTTACCAAAATCTCTGGGATGCCATGAAAGCTGTAGTAAGAGGGGAATTCATGTCTCTACAAACGCACATGAAGAAAATGGAAGGATCACAAATTAACAGCCTAACAAGTCACCTAAGGAAGCTGGAAAACCAAGACCACCAAAATCCTGACTTAAGCAGAAAAATCCAGATCACCAAAATAAAAACCCAAATCAGGGACATAGAAGACAAAAAGACAATACAAAAAAAAAATCAATGAAACAAAATGCTGATTCTTCAAAAGGATAAACAAGATTGATGATCCCCTAGCTAGATTGACCAAGAAAAAGAGAAAAAGCCCAAATTAACACAATCAGAAACACAAAAAATGAAGTCACATCTGACCCTGAAGATCATTAGAGACTACTATGTACACTTGTATGGAAACAAACTCGAAAACTTTAAGGAAATGGAAGACTTTCTGACATCACACAACCTGCCTAGGTTGAAACAAGAAAAAATCGAGACCCTAAATAGACCAATAACAATCAAGGAAATTGATTATGTAATAAGAAAACTACCTACAAAAAAAAAGCCCTGGACCAGATGGTTTTCCAGCAGAGTTCTATAAGACATTTAAGGAGGAGCTGATACCAATCCTACTGAAAGTTTTTCAGGCAATTGAGAAAGATGGAACTCTCCCCAAATCATTTTATGAAGCTAACATCATATTGATACCCAAGCCAGGTAAAGACCCAACAAAGAAAGAGAACTACAGGCCAATATCTTTGATGAACATAGATGCTAAAATTCTCAGCAAGATCCTAGCAAACTGGATTCAACAGCACATCTCAAAAATCATCCTTCATGACCAAGTAGGCTTCATCCCAGGAACGCAAGTCTGGTTCAACATTCGCAAGACAATAAATGTAATTAAATACATCAACAGATGTCAGAACAAAAATCACATGATTATATCATTAGATGCAGAAAAAGCCTTTGATAAAATCCAGCACCCCTTCTTGATAAAAACCCTCGAACATCTAGACATACACGGAACATAACTCAAAATAGCAAAAGCCATCTACGAGAAACTCACAGCTAGCATACTCCTAAACAGACAAAAATTGGAACCATTCCCCCTGAAAACTGGAACAAGACAAGGATGCCCACTCTCTCCCCTCCTGTTCAATATAGTATTGGAAGTCCTGGCTAGAGCAATCAGAAAAGAGAAGGCAATCAGGGGTATCCAAATAGGAAAAGAGGAAGTTAAGTTATCTCTCTTTGCAGATGACATGATTGTGTACATTGAAAACCCAAGAGAATCTGTCAAAAGCCTCCTTGCACTGATAAAGGACTTTGGCAAAGTCTCAGGGTATAAAATAAATGTGCAAAAGACAGTCACATTTCTTTACACCAATAATAAACAAACAGAAACGCAAATAAAAAACACA